>NW_028127031.1:0-36602 GCF_965231255.1 Vanellus vanellus
GCTCTTTCCCTCTCTTTCCCCGCTCTTTCCCTTTCTTTTCCGCTCTTTCCCTCTCTTTCCCGCTCTTTCCCGCTCTTTCCCTCTCTTTCCCGCTCTTTCCCGCTCTTTCCCACTCTTTCCCGCTCTTTCCCGCTCTTTCCCGCTCTTTCCCTCTCTTTCCCCACTCTTTCACGCTCTTTCCCGCTCTTTCCCTCTCTTTCCCTCTCTTTCCCGCTCTTTCCCGCTCTTTCCCGCTCTTTCCCGCTTTTTCCCGCTCTTTCCCTCTCTTTCCGCTCTTTCCCTCTCTTTCCCTCTCTTTCCCTCTCTTTCCCGCTCTTTCCCGCTCTTTCCCTCTCTTTCCCTCTCTTTCCCGGTCTTTCCCACTCTTTCCCGCTTTTTCCCGCTCTTTCCCTCTCTTTCCCGCTCTTTCCCTCTCTTTTCCGCTCTTTCCCTCTCTTTCCCTCTCTTTCCCGCTCTTTCCCGCTCTTTCCCTCTCTTTCCCTCTCTTTCCCGCTCTTTCCCTCTCTTTCCCGCTCTTTCCCTTTCTTTCCCTCTCTTTCCCTCTCTTTCCCTCACTTTCCCTCTCTTTCCCTCTCTTTCCCTCTCTTTCCCTCTCTTTCCCTCTCTTTCCCTCTCTTTCCCGCTCTTTCCCTCTCTTTTCCGCTCTTTCCCTCTCTTTCCCGCTCTTTCCCTCTCTTTCCCTCTCTTTCCCGCTCTTTCCCTCTCTTTCCCGCTCCTTTCCCGCTCTTTCCCGCTCTTCCCTCTCTTTCCCTCTCTTTCCCTCTCTTTCCCGCTCTTTCCCTCTATTTCCCGCTCTTTCCCGCTCTTTCCCGCTCTTTTCCTCTCTTTCCCGCTCTTTCCCTCTCTTTCCGCTCTTTCCCTCTCTTTCCCGCTCTTTCCCTCTCTTTCCCTCTCTTTCCCGCTCTTTCCCTCTTTTTCCCGCTCTTTCCCTTTCTTTCCCTCTCTTTCCCTCTCTTTCCCTCTCTTTCCCGCTCTTTCCCGCTCTTTCCCACTCTTTCCCTCTCTTTCCCTCTCTTTCCCGCTCTTTCCCGCTCTTTCCCGCTCTTTCCCGCTCTTTCCCTGTCTTTCCCTCTCTTTCCCTCTCTTTCCCGCTCTTTCCCTCTCTTTCCCTCTCTTTCCCTCTCTTTCCCGCTCTTTCCCTCTCTTTCCCGCTCTTTCCCGCTCTTTCCCGCTCTTTCCCTCTCTTTCCCGCTCTTTCCCTCTCTTTCCCTCTCTTTCCCTCTGTTTCCCGCTATTTCCCGCTCTTTCCCGCTCTTTCCCGCTCTTTCCCGCTCTTTCCCTCTCTTTTCCGCTCTTTCCCTCTCTTTCCCGCTCTTTCCCTCTCTTTCCCGCTCTTTCCCTCTCTTTCGCTCTCTTTCCCGCTCTTTCCCGCTCTTTCCCTCTCTTTCCCTGTCTTTCCCGCTCTTTCCCGCTCTTTCCCTCTCTTTCCCTCTCTTTCCCGCTCTTTCCCTTTCTTTCCCTCTCTTTCCCTCTCTTTCCCTCTCTTTCCCGCTCTTTCCCGCTCTTTCCCGCTTTTTCCCTCTCTTTCCCGCTCTTTCCCTTTCTTTTCCGCTCTTTCCCTCTCTTTCCCGCTCTTTCCCGCTCTTTCCCTCTCTTTCCCGCTCTTTCCCGCTCTTTCCCACTCTTTCCCGCTCTTTCCCGCTCTTTCCCGCTCTTTCCCTCTCTTTCCCACTCTTTCCCGCTCTTTCCCGCTCTTTCCCTCTCTTTCCCTCTCTTTCCCGCTCTTTCCCTTTCTTTCCCGCTCTTTCCCGCTCTTTCCCGCTCTTTCCCTCTCTTTCCCGCTCTTTCCCTCTCTTTCCCTCTCTTTCCCTCTCTTTCCCGCTCTTTCCCGCTCTTTCCCTCTCTTTCCCGCTCTTTCCCGGTCTTTCCCACTCTTTCCCGCTTTTCCCGCTCTTTACCTCTCTTTCCCGCTCTTTCCCTCTCTTTTCCGCTCTTTCCCTCTCTTTCCCTCTCTTTCCCGCTCTTTCCCGCTCTTTCCCTCTCTTTCCCTCTCTTTCCCGCTCTTTCCCTCTCTTTCCCTCTCTTTCCCTCTCTTTCCCTCTCTTTCCCGCTCTTTCCCGCTCTTTCCCGCTCTTTCCCTCACTTTCCCTCTCTTTCCCTCTCTTTCCCTCTCTTTCCCTCTCTTTCCCTCTCTTTCCCTCTCTTTCCCGCTCTTTCCCTCTCTTTTCCGCTCTTTCCCTCTCTTTCCCTCTCTTTCCCGCTCTTTCCCTTTCTTTCCCGCTCTTTCCCGCTCTTTCCCGCTCTTTCCCTCTCTTTCCCGCTCTTTCCCGCTCTTTCCCGCTCTTTCCCTCACTTTCCCTCTCTTTCCCTCTCTTTCCCTCTCTTTCCCTCTCTTTCCCTCTCTTTCCCTCTCTTTCCCGCTCTTTCCCTCTCTTTTCCGCTCTTTCCCTCTCTTTCCCTCTCTTTCCCGCTCTTTCCCTTTCTTTCCCGCTCTTCCCGCTCTTTCCCGCTCTTTCCCTCTCTTTCCCGCTCTTTCCCTCTCTTTCCCTCTCTTTCCCTCTCTTTCCCGCTCTTTCCCGCTCTTTCCCTCTCTTTCCCTCTCTTTCCCGGTCTTTCCCACTCTTTCCCGCTTTTTCCCGCTCTTTCCTCTCTTTCCGCTCTTTCCCTCTCTTTTCCGCTCTTTCCCTCTCTTTCCCTCTCTTTCCCGCTCTTTCCCGCTCTTTCCCTCTCTTTCCCTCTCTTTCCCGCTCTTTCCCTCTCTTTCCCTCTCTTTCCCTCTCTTTCCCTCTCTTTCCCGCTCTTTCCCTCACTTTCCCTCTCTTTCCCTCTCTTTCCCTCTCTTTCCCTCTCTTTCCCTCTCTTTCCCTCTCTTTCCCGCTCTTTCCCTCTCTTTTCCGCTCTTTCCCTCTCTTTCCCGCTCTTTCCCTCTCTTTCCCTCTCTTTCCCTCTCTTTCCCGCTCTTTCCCTCTCTTTCCCGCTCTTTCCCGCTCTTTCCCGCTCTTTCCCTCTCTTTCCCTCTCTTTCCCTCTCTTTCCCGCTCTTTCCCTCTATTTCCCGCTCTTTCCCGCTCTTTCCCGCTCTTTTCCTCTCTTTCCCGCTCTTTCCCTCTCTTTTCCGCTCTTTCCCTCTCTTTCCCGCTCTTTCCCTCTCTTTCCCTCTCTTTCCCGCTCTTTCCCTCTTTTTCCCGCTCTTTCCCTTTCTTTCCCTCTCTTTCCCTCTCTTTCCCTCTCTTTCCCGCTCTTTCCCGCTCTTTCCCACTCTTTCCCTCTCTTTCCCTCTCTTTCCCGCTCTTTCCCGCTCTTTCCCGCTCTTTCCCGCTCTTTCCCTGTCTTTCCCTCTCTTTCCCTCTCTTTCCCGCTCTTTCCCTCTCTTTCCCCTCTCTTTCCCTCTCTTTCCCGCTCTTTCCCTCTCTTTCCCGCTCTTTCCCGCTCTTTCCCGCTCTTTCCCTCTCTTTCCCGCTCTTTCCCTCTCTTTCCCTCTCTTTCCCTCTGTTTCCCGCTATTTCCCGCTCTTTCCCGCTCTTTCCCGCTCTTTCCCGCTCTTTCCCTCTCTTTTCCGCTCTTTCCCTCTCTTTCCCGCTCTTTCCCTCTCTTTCCCGCTCTTTCCTGCTTTTTCCCGCTCTTTCCCTCTCTTTCCCTCTCTTTCCCTCTCTTTCCCGCTCTTTCCCTCTCTTTCCCGCTCTTTCCCTCTCTTTCGCTCTCTTTCCCGCTCTTTCCCGCTCTTTCCCTCTCTTTCCCTGTCTTTCCCGCTCTTTCCCGCTCTTTCCCTCTCTTTCCCTCTCTTTCCCGCTCTTTCCCTTTCTTTCCCTCTCTTTCCCTCTCTTTCCCTCTCTTTCCCGCTCTTTCCCGCTCTTTCCCGCTCTTTCCCTCTCTTTCCCGCTCTTTCCCTTTCTTTTCCGCTCTTTCCCTCTCTTTCCCGCTCTTTCCCGCTCTTTCCCTCTCTTTCCCGCTCTTTCCCGCT
This sequence comes from Vanellus vanellus, assembly GCF_965231255.1. Taxonomy (NCBI): domain Eukaryota; kingdom Metazoa; phylum Chordata; class Aves; order Charadriiformes; family Charadriidae; genus Vanellus; species Vanellus vanellus. The sequence goes on from NW_028127031.1 coordinate 3,901, forward strand.
CTTTCCCACTCTTTCCCGCTCTTTCCCGCTCTTTCCCGCTCTTTCCCTCTCTTTCCCACTCTTTCCCGCTCTTTCCCGCTCTTTCCCTCTCTTTCCCTCTCTTTCCCGCTCTTTCCCTTTCTTTCCCGCTCTTTCCCGCTCTTTCCCGCTCTTTCCCTCTCTTTCCCGCTCTTTCCCTCTCTTTCCCTCTCTTTCCCTCTCTTTCCCGCTCTTTCCCGCTCTTTCCCTCTCTTTCCCGCTCTTTCCCGGTCTTTCCCACTCTTTCCCGCTTTTTCCCGCTCTTTACCTCTCTTTCCCGCTCTTTCCCTCTCTTTTCCGCTCTTTCCCTCTCTTTCCCTCTCTTTCCCGCTCTTTCCCGCTCTTTCCCTCTCTTTCCCTCTCTTTCCCGCTCTTTCCCTCTCTTTCCCTCTCTTTCCCTCTCTTTCCCTCTCTTTCCCGCTCTTTCCCGCTCTTTCCCTCACTTTCCCTCTCTTTCCCTCTCTTTCCCTCTCTTTCCCTCTCTTTCCCTCTCTTTCCCTCTCTTTCCCTCTCTTTCCCGCTCTTTCCCTCTCTTTTCCGCTCTTTCCCTCTCTTTCCCGCTCTTTCCCTCTCTTTCCCTCTCTTTCCCTCTCTTTCCCGCTCTTTCCCTCTCTTTCCCGCTCTTTCCCGCTCTTTCCCGCTCTTTCCCTCTCTTTCCCTCTCTTTCCCTCTCTTTCCCGCTCTTTCACGCTCTTTCCCGCTCTTTCCCGCTCTTTCCCGCTCTTTTCCTCTCTTTCCCGCTCTTTCCCTCTCTTTTCCGCTCTTTCCCGCTCTTTCCCGCTCTTTCCCGCTCTTTCCCTCTCTTTCCCGCTCTTTCCCTCTCTTTCCCTCTCTTTCCCGCTCTTTCCCTCTCTTTCCCGCTCTTTCCCTTTCTTTCCCTCTCTTTCCCTCTCTTTCCCGCTCTTTCCCGCTCTTTCCCGCTCTTTCCCACTCTTTCCCTCTCTTTCCCTCTCTTTCCCGCTCTTTCCCTCTCTTTCCCGCTCTTTCCCTCTCTTTCCCGCTCTTTCCCTCTCTTTCCTGCTCTTTCCCTTCCTCTTTCCCTCTCTTCCCGCTCTTTCCTCTGCTCTTTCCCTCTCTTTTCTGCTCTTTCCCTCTCTTTCCCCGCTCTTTCCTGCTTTTTCCCGCTCTTTCCTCCCTCTCCGCTCTTTCCCTCTCTTTCCCTCTCTTTCCCGCACTTTCCCTCTCTTTCCCTCTCTTTCCCTTTCCGCTCTTTCCCTCTCTTTCCCTCTCTTTCCCTCTCTTTCCCCTCTTTTCCCGCTCTTTCCCTCTCTTTCCCTCTCTTTCCCTCTCTTTCCCGTCTTCTCCGCTCTTTCCCGCTCTTTCCCGCTCTTTCCCTCTCTTTCCCGCTTTTCCCGCTCTTTCCCTCTCTTTCCCTCTCTTTCCCGCTCTTTACCGCTCTTTCCCTCTCTTTCCCTCTCTTTCCCGCTCTTTCCCGCTCTTTCCCTCTCTTTCCCTCTCTTTCCCTCTCTTTCCCTCTCTTTCCCGCTCTTTCCCGCTCTTTCCCTCTCTTTCCCGCTCTTTCCCTCTCTTTCCCTCTCTTTCCCTCTCTTTCCCGCTCTTTCCCTCTCTTTCCCTCTCTTTCCCGCTCTTTCCCGCTCTTTCCCTCTCTTTTCCACTCTTTCCCTCTCTTTCCCGCTCTTTCCCTCTCTTTCCCGCTCTTTCCTGCTTTTTCCCGCTCTTTCCCTCTCTTTCCCTCTCTTTCCCTCTCTTTCCCTCTCTTTCCCTCTCTTTCCCTCTCTTTCCCTCTATTTCCCGCTCTTTCCCTCTCTTTTCCGCTCTTTCCCTCTCTTTCCCGCTCTTTCCCGCTCTTTCCCTCTCTTTCCCTCTCTTTCCCTCTCTTTCCCGCTCTTTCCCTCTCTTTCCCGCTCTTTCCCGCTCTTTCCCGCTCTTTCCCTCTCTTTCCCTCTCTTTCCCTCTCTTTCCCGCTCTTTCCCTCTATTTCCCGCTCTTTCCCGCTCTTTCCCGCTCTTTTCCTCTCTTTCCCGCTCTTTCCCTCTCTTTTCCGCTCTTTCCCTCTCTTTCCCGCTCTTTCCCGCTCTTTCCCTCTCTTTCCCGCTCTTTCCCTCTCTTTCCCTCTCTTTCCCGCTCTTTCCCTCTCTTTCCCGCTCTTTCCCTTTCTTTCCCTCTCTTTCCCTCTCTTTCCCGCTCTTTCCCGCTCTTTCCCGCTCTTTCCCTCTCTTTCCCGCTCTTTCCCTCTCTTTCCCGCTCTTTCCCGCTCTTTCCCGCTCTTTCCCTGTCTTTCCCTCTCTTTCCCTCTCTTTCCCTGTCTTTCCCTCTCTTTCCCTCTCTTTCCCGCTCTTTCCCTCTCTTTCCCGCTCTTTCCCTCTCTTTCCCGCTCTTTCCCTCTCTTTCCTGCTCTTTCCCTCTCTTTCCCTCTCTTTCCCTCTCTTTCCCTCTCTTTCCCTCTTTTTCCCGCACTTTCCCTCTCTTTCCCGCTCTTTCCCGCTCTTTCCCCCTCTTTCCCTCTCATTCCCTCTCTTTCCCGCTCTTTCCCGCTCTTTCCCGCTCTTTCCCGCTCTTTCCCTCTCTTTCCCGCTCTTTCCCTCTCTTTCCCGCTCTTTCCCGCTCTTTCCATCTCTTTCCCGCTCTTTCCCGCTCTTTCCCGCTCTTTCCCACTCTTTCCCGCTCTTTCCTGCTCTTTCCCGCTCTTTCCCTCTCTTTCCCACTCTTTCCCGCTCTTTCCCGCTCTTTCCCTCTCTTTCCCTCTCTTTCCCGCTCTTTCCCTTTCTTTCCCGCTCTTTCCCGCTCTTTCCCTCTCTTTCCCTCTCTTTCCCTCTCTTTCCCTCTCTTTCCCGCTCTTTCCCTCTCTTTCCCTCTCTTTCCCGCTCTTTCCCGGTCTTTCCCGCTCTTTCCCGCTCTTTCCCGCTCTTTCCCGCTCTTTCCCGCTCTTTCCCTCTCTTTTCCGCTCTTTCCCTCTCTTTCCCGCTCTTTCCCTCTTATTCCCGCTCTTTCCCTCTCTTTCCCTCTCTTTCCCGCTCTTTCCCTGTCTTTCCCTCTCTTTCCCTCTCTTTCCCTCTCTTTCCCTCTCTTTCCCGCTCTTTCCCTCTCTTTCCCTCTCTTTCCCGCTCTTTCCCTTTCTTTCCCGCTCTTTCCCGCTCTTTCCCGCTCTTTCCCTCTCTTTCCCGCTCTTTCCCTCTCTTTCCCTCTCTTTCCCTCTCTTTCCCGCTCTTTCCCGCTCTTTCCCGCTCTTTCCCTCTCTTTCCCTCTCTTTCCCGCTCTTTCCCGCTCTTTCCCTCTCTTTCCCGCTCTTTCCCTCTCTTTCCCTCTCTTTCCCTCTGTTTCCCGCTCTTTCCCGCTCTTTCCCTCTCTTTCCCGCTCTTTCCCGCTCTTTCCCTCTCTTTTCCGCTCTTTCCCTCTCTTTCCCGCTCTTTCCCTCTCTTTCCCGCTCTTTCCTGCTTTTTCCCGCTCTTTCCCTCTCTTTCCCTCTCTTTCCCTCTCTTTCCCGCTCTTTCCCTCTCTTTCCCGCTCTTTCCCTCTCTTTCGCTCTCTTTCCCGCTCTTTCCCGCTCTTTCCCTCTCTTTCCCTCTCTTTCCCTCTCTTTCCCGCTCTTTCCCTCTCTTTTCCGCTCTTTCCCTCTCTTTCCCGCTCTTTCCCTCTCTTTCCCTCTCTTTCCCTCTCTTTCCCGCTCTTTCCCTCTCTTTCCCGCTCTTTCCCGCTCTTTCCCGCTCTTTCCCTCTCTTTCCCTCTCTTTCCCGCTCTTTCCCTCTCTTTTCCGCTCTTTCCCTCTCTTTCCCGCTCTTTCCCGCTCTTTCCCTCTCTTTCCCGCTCTTTCCCTCTCTTTCCCTCTCTTTCCCGCTCTTTCCCTCTTTTTCCCGCTCTTTCCCTTTCTTTCCCTCTCTTTCCCTCTCTTTCCCTCTCTTTCCCGCTCTTTCCCGCTCTTTCCCACTCTTTCCCTCTCTTTCCCTCTCTTTCCCGCTCTTTCCCGCTCTTTCCCGCTCTTTCCCGCTCTTTCCCTGTCTTTCCCTCTCTTTCCCTCTCTTTCCCTCTCTTTCCCTCTCTTTCCCTCTCTTTCCCGCTCTTTCCCTCTCTTTCCCGCTCTTTCCCTCTCTTTCCTGCTCTTTCCCTCTCTTTCCCTCTCTTTCCCTCTCTTTCCCTCTCTTTCCCTCTCTTTCCCTCTTTTTCCCGCACTTTCCCTCTCTTTCCCGCTCTTTCCCGCTCTTTCCCCCTCTTTCCCTCTCATTCCCTCTCTTTCCCGCTCTTTCCCTCTCTTTTCTGCTCTTTCCCTCTCTTTCCCGCTCTTTCCTGCTTTTTCCCGCTCTTTCCCTCTCTTTCCCTCTCTTTCCCTCTCTTTCCCGCACTTTCCCTCTCTTTCCCGCTCTTTCCCGCTCTTTCCCGCTCTTTCCCTCTCTTTCCCTCTCTTTCCCTTTCTTTCCCGCTCTTTCCCTCTCTTTCCCTCTCTTTCCCTCTCTTTCCCACTCTTTCCCGCTCTTTCCCTCTCTTTCCCGCTCTTTCCCGCTCTTTCCCTCTCTTTCCCTCTCTTTCCCGCTCTTTACCGCTCTTTCCCTCTCTTTCCCTCTCTTTCCCGCTCTTTCCCGCTCTTTCCCGCTCTTTCCCTCTCTTTCCCTCTCTTTCCCTCTCTTTCCCTCTCTTTCCCGCTCTTTCCCGCTCTTTCCCTCTCTTTCCCGCTCTTTCCCTCTCTTTCCCTCTCTTTCCCTCTCTTTCCCTCTCTTTCCCTCTCTTTCCCGCTCTTTCCCGCTCTTTCCCTCTCTTTTCCACTCTTTCCCTCTCTTTCCCGCTCTTTCCCTCTCTTTCCCGCTCTTTCCTGCTTTTTCCCGCTCTTTCCCTCTCTTTCCCTCTCTTTCCCTCTCTTTCCCGCTCTTTCCCTCTCTTTCCCACTCTTTCCCTCTCTTTCCCTCTCTTTCCCGCTCTTTCCCTCTCTTTCCCTCTCTTTCCCTCTCTTTCCCGCTCTTTCCCTCTCTTTCCCTCTCTTTCCCTCTCTTTCCCGCTCTTTCCCTCTCTTTCCCTCTCTTTCCCTCTCTTTCCCTCTCTTTCCCTCTCTTTCCCGCTCTTTCCCGCTCTTTCCCTCACTTTCCCTCTCTTTCCCTCTCTTTCCCTCTCTTTCCATTTCTTTCCCTTTCTTTCCCGCTCTTTCCCTCTCTTTCCCTCTCTTTCCCTCTCTTTTCCGCTCTTTCCCTCTCTTTCCCTCTCTTTCCCTCTCTTTCCCGCTCTTTCCCTCTCTTTTCCGCTCTTTCCCTCTCTTTCCCGCTCTTTCCTGCTTTTTCCCGCTCTTTCCCTCTCTTTCCCTCTCTTTCCCTCTCTTTCCCGCTCTTTCCCTCTCTTTCCCGCTCTTTCCCGCTCTTTCCCTCTCTTTCCCTCTCTTTCCCTCTCTTTCCCGCTCTTTCCCTCTCTTTCCCGCTCTTTCCCGCTCTTTCCCGCTCTTTTCCTCTCTTTCCCGCTCTTTCCCTCTCTTTTCCACTCTTTCCCTCTCTTTCCCGCTCTTTCCCGCTCTTTCCCTCTCTTTCCCTCTCTTTCCCTCTCTTTCCCGCTCTTTCCCTCTCTTTCCCGCTCTTTCCCGCTCTTTCCCGCTGTTTCCCGCTCTTTCCCTCTCTTTCCCGCTCTTTCCCTCTCTTTTCCGCTCTTTCCCTCTCTTTCCCGCTCTTTCCCTCTCTTTTCCGCTCTTTCCCTCTCTTTCCCGCTCTTTCCCGCTCTTTCCCGCTCTTTCCCGCTCTTTCCCTCTATTTCCCGCTCTTTCCCGCTCTTTCCCGCTCTTTCCCTTTCTTTCCCTCTCTTTCCCTCTCTTTCCCTCTCTTTCCCGCTCTTTCCCGCTCTTTCCCACTCTTTCCCTCTCTTTCCCTCTCTTTCCCGCTCTTTCCCGCTCTTTCCCGCTCTTTCCCGCTCTTTCCCTGTCTTTCCCTCTCTTTCCCTCTCTTTCCCTGTCTTTCCCTCTCTTTCCCTCTCTTTCCCGCTCTTTCCCTCTCTTTTCTGCTCTTTCCCTCTTTTTCCCGCACTTTCCCTCTCTTTCCCGCTCTTTCCCGCTCTTTCCCCCTCTTTCCCTCTCATTCCCTCTCTTTCCCGCTCTTTCCCTCTCTTTTCTGCTCTTTCCCTCTCTTTCCCGCTCTTTCCTGCTTTTTCCCGCTCTTTCCCTCTCTTTCCCTCTCTTTCCCTCTCTTTCCCGCACTTTCCCTCTCTTTCCCGCTCTTTCCCGCTCTTTCCCGCTCTTTCCCTCTCTTTCCCTCTCTTTCCCTTTCTTTCCCGCTCTTTCCCTCTCTTTCCCTCTCTTTCCCTCTCTTTTCCGCTCTTTCCCTCTCTTTCCCTCTCTTTCCCTCTCTTTCCCGCTCTTTCCCTCTCTTTTCCGCTCTTTCCCTCTCTTTCCCGCTCTTTCCTGCTTTTTCCCGCTCTTTCCCTCTCTTTCCCTCTCTTTCCCTCTCTTTCCCGCTCTTTCCCTCTCTTTCCCGCTCTTTCCCGCTCTTTCCCTCTCTTTCCCTCTCTTTCCCTCTCTTTCCCGCTCTTTCCCTCTCTTTCCCGCTCTTTCCCGCTCTTTCCCGCTCTTTTCCTCTCTTTCCCGCTCTTTCCCTCTCTTTTCCACTCTTTCCCTCTCTTTCCCGCTCTTTCCCGCTCTTTCCCTCTCTTTCCCTCTCTTTCCCTCTCTTTCCCGCTCTTTCCCTCTCTTTCCCGCTCTTTCCCGCTCTTTCCCGCTGTTTCCCGCTCTTTCCCTCTCTTTCCCGCTCTTTCCCTCTCTTTTCCGCTCTTTCCCTCTCTTTCCCGCTCTTTCCCTCTCTTTTCCGCTCTTTCCCTCTCTTTCCCGCTCTTTCCCGCTCTTTCCCGCTCTTTCCCGCTCTTTCCCGCTCTTTCCCTCTCTTTCCCGCTCTTTCCCTCTCTTTCCCGCTCTTTCCCGCTCTTTCCCTCTCTTTCCCGCTCTTTCCCTCTCTTTTCCGCTGTTTCCCTCTCTTTCCCGCTCTTTCCTGCTTTTTCCCTCTCTTTCCCTCTCTTTCCCTCTCTTTCCCTCTCTTTCCCGCTCTTTCCCTCTCTTTCCCGCTCTTTCCCGCTCTTTCCCGCTCTTTCCCTTTCTTTCCCTCTCTTTCCCTCTCTTTCCCGCTCTTTTCCGCTCTTTCCCTCTCTTTCCCGCTCTTTCCCGCTCTTTCCCTCTCTTTCCCGCTCTTTCCCGCTCTTTCCCGCTCTTTCCCGCTCTTTCCCTCTCTTTCCCGCTCTTTCCCGCTCTTTCCCTCTCTTTCCCGCTCTTTCCCGCTCTTTCCCACTCTTTCCCGCTCTTTCCCGCTCTTTCCCTCTCTTTCCCTCTCTTTCCCTCTCTTTCCCGCTCTTTCCCTTTCTTTCCCGCTCTTTCCCGCTCTTTCCCGCTCTTTCCCTCTCTTTCCCGCTCTTTCCCTCTCTTTCCCGCTCTTTCCCTCTCTTTCGCTCTCTTTCCCGCTCTTTCCCGCTCTTTCCCTCTCTTTCCCTCTCTTTCCCGCTCTTTCCCGCTCTTTCCCTCTCTTTCCCTCTCTTTCCCGCTCTTTCCCTTTCTTTCCCTCTCTTTCCCTCTCTTTCCCTCTCTTTCCCGCTCTTTCCCGCTCTTTCCCGCTCTTTCCCTCTCTTTCCCGCTCTTTCCCTTTCTTTTCCGCTCTTTCCCTCTCTTTCCCGCTCTTTCCCGCTCTTTCCCGCTCTTTCCCTCTCTTTCCCGCTCTTTCCCTTTCTTTCCCGCACTTTCCCTCTCTTTCCCGCTCTTTCCCGCTCTTTCCCGCTCTTTCCCTCTCTTTCCCTCTCTTTCCCTTTCTTTCCCGCTCTTTCCCTCTCTTTCCCTCTCTTTCCCTCTCTTTCCCACTCTTTCCCGCTCTTTCCCTCTCTTTCCCGCTCTTTCCCGCTCTTTCCCTCTCTTTCCCTCTCTTTCCCGCTCTTTACCGCTCTTTCCCTCTCTTTCCCTCTCTTTCCCGCTCTTTCCCGCTCTTTCCCGCTCTTTCCCTCTCTTTCCCTCTCTTTCCCTCTCTTTCCCTCTCTTTCCCGCTCTTTCCCGCTCTTTCCCTCTCTTTCCCGCTCTTTCCCTCTCTTTCCCTCTCTTTCCCTCTCTTTCCCTCTCTTTCCCTCTCTTTCCCGCTCTTTCCCGCTCTTTCCCTCTCTTTTCCACTCTTTCCCTCTCTTTCCCGCTCTTTCCCTCTCTTTCCCGCTCTTTCCTGCTTTTTCCCGCTCTTTCCCTCTCTTTCCCTCTCTTTCCCTCTCTTTCCCGCTCTTTCCCTCTCTTTCCCACTCTTTCCCTCTCTTTCCCTCTCTTTCCCGCTCTTTCCCTCTCTTTCCCTCTCTTTCCCTCTCTTTCCCGCTCTTTCCCTCTCTTTCCCTCTCTTTCCCTCTCTTTCCCGCTCTTTCCCTCTCTTTCCCTCTCTTTCCCTCTCTTTCCCTCTCTTTCCCTCTCTTTCCCGCTCTTTCCCGCTCTTTCCCTCACTTTCCCTCTCTTTCCCTCTCTTTCCCTCTCTTTCCATTTCTTTCCCTTTCTTTCCCGCTCTTTCCCTCTCTTTCCCTCTCTTTCCCTCTCTTTTCCGCTCTTTCCCTCTCTTTCCCTCTCTTTCCCTCTCTTTCCCGCTCTTTCCCTCTCTTTTCCGCTCTTTCCCTCTCTTTCCCGCTCTTTCCTGCTTTTTCCCGCTCTTTCCCTCTCTTTCCCTCTCTTTCCCTCTCTTTCCCGCTCTTTCCCTCTCTTTCCCGCTCTTTCCCGCTCTTTCCCTCTCTTTCCCTCTCTTTCCCTCTCTTTCCCGCTCTTTCCCTCTCTTTCCCGCTCTTTCCCGCTCTTTCCCGCTCTTTTCCTCTCTTTCCCGCTCTTTCCCTCTCTTTTCCACTCTTTCCCTCTCTTTCCCGCTCTTTCCCGCTCTTTCCCTCTCTTTCCCTCTCTTTCCCTCTCTTTCCCGCTCTTTCCCTCTCTTTCCCGCTCTTTCCCGCTCTTTCCCGCTGTTTCCCGCTCTTTCCCTCTCTTTCCCGCTCTTTCCCTCTCTTTTCCGCTCTTTCCCTCTCTTTCCCGCTCTTTCCCTCTCTTTTCCGCTCTTTCCCTCTCTTTCCCGCTCTTTCCCGCTCTTTCCCGCTCTTTCCCGCTCTTTCCCTCTATTTCCCGCTCTTTCCCGCTCTTTCCCGCTCTTTCCCTTTCTTTCCCTCTCTTTCCCTCTCTTTCCCTCTCTTTCCCGCTCTTTCCCGCTCTTTCCCACTCTTTCCCTCTCTTTCCCTCTCTTTCCCGCTCTTTCCCGCTCTTTCCCGCTCTTTCCCGCTCTTTCCCTGTCTTTCCCTCTCTTTCCCTCTCTTTCCCTGTCTTTCCCTCTCTTTCCCTCTCTTTCCCGCTCTTTCCCTCTCTTTTCTGCTCTTTCCCTCTTTTTCCCGCACTTTCCCTCTCTTTCCCGCTCTTTCCCGCTCTTTCCCCCTCTTTCCCTCTCATTCCCTCTCTTTCCCGCTCTTTCCCTCTCTTTTCTGCTCTTTCCCTCTCTTTCCCGCTCTTTCCTGCTTTTTCCCGCTCTTTCCCTCTCTTTCCCTCTCTTTCCCTCTCTTTCCCGCACTTTCCCTCTCTTTCCCGCTCTTTCCCGCTCTTTCCCGCTCTTTCCCTCTCTTTCCCTCTCTTTCCCTTTCTTTCCCGCTCTTTCCCTCTCTTTCCCTCTCTTTCCCTCTCTTTTCCGCTCTTTCCCTCTCTTTCCCTCTCTTTCCCTCTCTTTCCCGCTCTTTCCCTCTCTTTTCCGCTCTTTCCCTCTCTTTCCCGCTCTTTCCTGCTTTTTCCCGCTCTTTCCCTCTCTTTCCCTCTCTTTCCCTCTCTTTCCCGCTCTTTCCCTCTCTTTCCCGCTCTTTCCCGCTCTTTCCCTCTCTTTCCCTCTCTTTCCCTCTCTTTCCCGCTCTTTCCCTCTCTTTCCCGCTCTTTCCCGCTCTTTCCCGCTCTTTTCCTCTCTTTCCCGCTCTTTCCCTCTCTTTTCCACTCTTTCCCTCTCTTTCCCGCTCTTTCCCGCTCTTTCCCTCTCTTTCCCTCTCTTTCCCTCTCTTTCCCGCTCTTTCCCTCTCTTTCCCGCTCTTTCCCGCTCTTTCCCGCTGTTTCCCGCTCTTTCCCTCTCTTTCCCGCTCTTTCCCTCTCTTTTCCGCTCTTTCCCTCTCTTTCCCGCTCTTTCCCTCTCTTTTCCGCTCTTTCCCTCTCTTTCCCGCTCTTTCCCGCTCTTTCCCGCTCTTTCCCGCTCTTTCCCGCTCTTTCCCTCTCTTTCCCGCTCTTTCCCTCTCTTTCCCGCTCTTTCCCGCTCTTTCCCTCTCTTTCCCGCTCTTTCCCTCTCTTTTCCGCTGTTTCCCTCTCTTTCCCGCTCTTTCCTGCTTTTTCCCTCTCTTTCCCTCTCTTTCCCTCTCTTTCCCTCTCTTTCCCGCTCTTTCCCTCTCTTTCCCGCTCTTTCCCGCTCTTTCCCGCTCTTTCCCTTTCTTTCCCTCTCTTTCCCTCTCTTTCCCGCTCTTTTCCGCTCTTTCCCTCTCTTTCCCGCTCTTTCCCGCTCTTTCCCTCTCTTTCCCGCTCTTTCCCGCTCTTTCCCGCTCTTTCCCGCTCTTTCCCTCTCTTTCCCGCTCTTTCCCGCTCTTTCCCTCTCTTTCCCGCTCTTTCCCGCTCTTTCCCACTCTTTCCCGCTCTTTCCCGCTCTTTCCCTCTCTTTCCCTCTCTTTCCCTCTCTTTCCCGCTCTTTCCCTTTCTTTCCCGCTCTTTCCCGCTCTTTCCCGCTCTTTCCCTCTCTTTCCCGCTCTTTCCCTCTCTTTCCCGCTCTTTCCCTCTCTTTCGCTCTCTTTCCCGCTCTTTCCCGCTCTTTCCCTCTCTTTCCCTCTCTTTCCCGCTCTTTCCCGCTCTTTCCCTCTCTTTCCCTCTCTTTCCCGCTCTTTCCCTTTCTTTCCCTCTCTTTCCCTCTCTTTCCCTCTCTTTCCCGCTCTTTCCCGCTCTTTCCCGCTCTTTCCCTCTCTTTCCCGCTCTTTCCCTTTCTTTTCCGCTCTTTCCCTCTCTTTCCCGCTCTTTCCCGCTCTTTCCCTCTCTTTCCCTTTCTTTCCCGCTCTTTCCCACTCTTTCCCGCTCTTTCCCGCTCTTTCCCGCTCTTTCCCTCTCTTTCCCACTCTTTCCCGCTTTTTCCCGCTCTTTCCCTCTCTTTCCCGCTCTTTCCCTCTCTTTTCCGCTCTTTCCCTCTCTTTCCCTCTCTTTCCCGCTCTTTCCCGCTCTTTCCCTCTCTTTCCCTCTCTTTCCCGCTCTTTCCCTCTCTTTCCCTCTCTTTCCCTCTCTTTCCCTCTCTTTCCCGCTCTTTCCCGCTCTTTCCCGCTCTTTCCCTCACTTTCCCTCTCTTTCCCTCTCTTTCCCTCTCTTTCCCTCTCTTTCCCTCTCTTTCCCTCTCTTTCCCTCTCTTTCCCGCTCTTTCCCTCTCTTTTCCTCTCTTTCCCGCTCTTTCCCGCTCTTTCCCTCACTTTCCCTCTCTTTCCCTCTCTTTCCCTCTCTTTCCCTCTCTTTCCCTCTCTTTCCCGCTCTTTCCCTCTCTTTTCCGCTCTTTCCCTCTCTTTCCCGCTCTTTCCCTCTCTTTCCCTCTCTTTCCCTCTCTTTCCCTCTCTTTCCCGCTCTTTCCCTCTCTTTCCCGCTCTTTCCCGCTCTTTCCCGCTCTTTCCCTCTCTTTCCCTCTCTTTCCCTCTCTTTCCCGCTCTTTCCCTCTATTTCCCGCTCTTTCCCGCTCTTTCCCGCTCTTTTCCTCTCTTTCCCGCTCTTTCCCTCTCTTTTCCGCTCTTTCCCTCTCTTTCCCGCTCTTTCCCGCTCTTTCCCTCTCTTTCCCTTTCTTTCCCTCTCTTTCCCTCTCTTTCCCGCTCTTTCCCGCTCTTTCACGCTCTTTCCCACTCTTTCCCGCTCTTTCCCTCTCTTTCCCGCTCTTTCCCTCTCTTTCCTGCTCTTTCCCTCTCTTTCCCTCTCTTTCCCTCTCTTTCCCTCTCTTTCCCTCTCTTTCCCGCTCTTTCCCGCTCTTTCCCTCTCTTTCCCTCTCTTTCCCGCTCTTTCCCGGTCTTTCCCTCTCTTTCCCGCTCTTTCCCGCTCTTTCCCGCTCTTTTCCTCTCTTTCCCGCTCTTTCCCTCTCTTTTCCACTCTTTCCCTCTCTTTCCCTCTCTTTCCCGCTCTTTCCCTCTCTTTCCCTCTCTTTCCCTCTCTTTCCCGCTCTTTCCCTCTCTTTCCCGCTCTTTCCCGCTCTTTCCCGCTGTTTCCCGCTCTTTCCCTCTCTTTCCCGCTCTTTCCCTCTCTTTTCCGCTCTTTCCCTCTCTTTCCCGCTCTTTCCCTCTCTTTTCCGCTCTTTCCCTCTCTTTCCCGCTCTTTCCCGCTCTTTCCCGCTCTTTCCCGCTCTTTCCCGCTCTTTCCCTCTCTTTCCCGCTCTTTCCCTCTCTTTCCCGCTCTTTCCCGCTCTTTCCCTCTCTTTCCCGCTCTTTCCCTCTCTTTTCCGCTGTTTCCCTCTCTTTCCCGCTCTTTCCTGCTTTTTCCCTCTCTTTCCCTCTCTTTCCCTCTCTTTCCCTCTCTTTCCCACTCTTTCCCTCTCTTTCCCGCTCTTTCCCGCTCTTTCCCGCTCTTTCCCTTTCTTTCCCTCTCTTTCCCTCTCTTTCCCGCTCTTTCCCGCTCTTTCCCGCTCTTTCCCACTCTTTCCCTCTCTTTCCCTCTCTTTCCCGCTCTTTCCCGCTCTTTCCCGCTCTTTCCCGCTCTTTCCCGCTCTTTCCCTGTCTTTCCCTCTCTTTCCCTCTCTTTCCCTGTCTTTCCCTCTCTTTCCCTCTCTTTCCCGCTCTTTCCCTCTCTTTCCCGCTCTTTCCCTCTCTTTCCCGCTCTTTCCCTCTCTTTCCCGCTCTTTCCCTCTCTTTCCTGCTCTTTCCCTCTCTTTCCCTCTCTTTCCCTCTCTTTCCCTCTCTTTCCCTCTCTTTCCCGCTCTTTCCCGCTCTTTCCCTCTCTTTCCCTCTCTTTCCCGCTCTTTCCCGGTCTTTCCCGCTCTTTCACGCTCTTTCCCGCTCTTTCACTCTCTTTACCGCTCTTTCCCTCTCTTTTCCGCTCTCTCCCTCTCTTTCCCGCTCTTTCCCTCTCATTCCCGCTCTTTCCCTCTCTTTCCCTCTCTTTCCCGCTCTTTCCCTCTCTTTCCCTCTCTTTCCCTCTCTTTCCCTCTCTTTCCCTCTCTTTCCCTCTCTTTCCCGCTCTTTCCCGCTCTTTCCCACTCTTTCCCGCTCTTTCCCGCTCTTTCCCGCTCTTTCCCTCTCTTTCCCACTCTTTCCCGCTTTTTCCCGCTCTTTCCCTCTCTTTCCCGCTCTTTCCCTCTCTTTTCCGCTCTTTCCCTCTCTTTCCCTCTCTTTCCCGCTCTTTCCCGCTCTTTCCCTCTCTTTCCCTCTCTTTCCCGCTCTTTCCCTCTCTTTCCCTCTCTTTCCCTCTCTTTCCCTCTCTTTCCCGCTCTTTCCCGCTCTTTCCCGCTCTTTCCCTCACTTTCCCTCTCTTTCCCTCTCTTTCCCGCTCTTTCCCTCTCTTTCCCTTTCTTTCCCGCTCTTTCCCTCTCTTTCCTGCTCTTTCCCTCTCTTTCCCTCTCTTTCCCTCTCTTTCCCTCTCTTTCCCGCTCTTTCCCGCTCTTTCCCTCTCTTTCCCTCTCTTTCCCGCTCTTTCCCGGTCTTTCCCTCTCTTTCCCGCTCTTTCCCGCTCTTTCCCGCTCTTTTCCTCTCTTTCCCGCTCTTTCCCTCTCTTTTCCACTCTTTCCCTCTCTTTCCCGCTCTTTCCCGCTCTTTCCCTCTCTTTCCCTCTCTTTCCCTCTCTTTCCCGCTCTTTCCCTCTCTTTCCCGCTCTTTCCCGCTCTTTCCCGCTGTTTCCCGCTCTTTCCCTCTCTTTCCCGCTCTTTCCCTCTCTTTTCCGCTCTTTCCCTCTCTTTCCCGCTCTTTCCCTCTCTTTTCCGCTCTTTCCCTCTCTTTCCCGCTCTTTCCCGCTCTTTCCCGCTCTTTCCCTCTCTTTCCCGCTCTTTCCCTCTTTCCCGCTCTTTCCCGCTCTTTCCCTCTCTTTCCCGCTCTTTCCCTCTCTTTTCCGCTGTTTCCCTCTCTTTCCCGCTCTTTCCTGCTTTTTCCCTCTCTTTCCCTCTCTTTCCCTCTCTTTCCCTCTCTTTCCCGCTCTTTCCCTCTCTTTCCCGCTCTTTCCCTCTCTTTTCCGCTCTCTCCCTCTCTTTCCCGCACTTTCCCTCTTATTCCCGCTCTTTCCCTCTCTTTCCCTCTCTTTCCCGCTCTTTCCCTCTCTTTCCCTCTCTTTCCCTCTCTTTCCCTCTCTTTCCCGCTCTTTCCCTCTCTTTCCCTCTCTTTCCCGCTCTTTCCCTTTCTTTCCCGCTCTTTCCCGCTCTTTCCCGCTCTTTCCCTCTCTTTCCCGCTCTTTCCCTCTCTTTCCCTCTCTTTCCCTCTCTTTCCCTTTCTTTCCCGCTCTTTCCCGCTCTTTCCCGCTCTTTCCCTCTCTTTCCCGCTCTTTCCCTCTCTTTCCCTCTCTTTCCCTCTCTTTCCCGCTCTTTCCCGCTCTTTCCCTCTCTTTCCCTCTCTTTCCCTCTCTTTCCCTCTCTTTCCCGCTCTTTCCCGCTCTTTCCCTCTCTTTCCCGCTCTTTCCCTCTCTTTCCCGCTCTTTCCCGCTCTTTCCCTTTCTTTTCCGCTCTTTCCCTCTCTTTCCCGCTCTTTCCCGCTCTTTCCCTCTCTTTCCCGCTCTTTCCCGCTCTTTCCCGCTCTTTCCCTCTCTTTACCGCTCTTTCCCGCTCTTTCCCGCTCTTTCCCGCTCTTTCCCTCTCTTTCCCACTCTTTCCCGCTTTTTCCCGCTCTTTCCCTCTCTTTCCCTCTCTTTCCCGCTCTTTCCCTTTCTTTCCCGCTCTTTCCCGCTCTTTCCCGCTCTTTCCCTCTCTTTCCCGCTCTTTCCCTCTCTTTCCCGCTCTTTCCCTCTCTTTCGCTCTCTTTCCCGCTCTTTCCCGCTCTTTCCCTCTCTTTCCCTCTCTTTCCCGCTCTTTCCCGCTCTTTCCCTCTCTTTCCCTCTCTTTCCCGCTCTTTCCCTTTCTTTCCCTCTCTTTCCCTCTCTTTCCCTCTCTTTCCCGCTCTTTCCCGCTCTTTCCCGCTCTTTCCCTCTCTTTCCCGCTCTTTCCCTTTCTTTTCCGCTCTTTCCCTCTCTTTCCCGCTCTTTCCCGCTCTTTCCCTCTCTTTCTCGCTCTTTCCCGCTCTTTCCCACTCTTTCCCGCTCTTTCCCGCTCTTTCCCGCTCTTTCCCTCTCTTTCCCACTCTTTCCCGCTTTTTCCCGCTCTTTCCCTCTCTTTCCCGCTCTTTCCCTCTCTTTCCGCTCTTTCCCTCTCTTTCCCTCTCTTTCCCGCTCTTTCCCGCTCTTTCCCTCTCTTTCCCTCTCTTTCCCTCTCTTTCCCTCTCTTTCCCTCTCTTTCCCGCTCTTTCCCGCTCTTTCCCGCTCTTTCCCTCACTTTCCCTCTCTTTCCCTCTCTTTCCCTCTCTTTCCCTCTCTTTCCCTCTCTTTCCCTCTCTTTCCCTCTCTTTCCCGCTCTTTCCCTCTCTTTTCCTCTCTTTCCCGCTCTTTCCCTCACTTTCCCTCTCTTTCCCTCTCTTTCCCTCTCTTTCCCTCTCTTTCCCTCTCTTTCCCTCTCTTTCCCGCTCTTTCCCTCTCTTTTCCGCTCTTTCCCTCTCTTTCCCGCTCTTTCCCTCTCTTTCCCTCTCTTTCCCTCTCTTTCCCTCTCTTTCCCGCTCTTTCCCTCTCTTTCCCGCTCTTTCCCGCTCTTTCCCGCTCTTTCCCTCTCTTTCCCTCTCTTTCCCTCTCTTTCCCGCTCTTTCCCTCTATTTCCCGCTCTTTCCCGCTCTTTCCCGCTCTTTTCCTCTCTTTCCCGCTCTTTCCCTCTCTTTTCCGCTCTTTCCCTCTCTTTCCCGCTCTTTCCCGCTCTTTCCCTCTCTTTCCCTTTCTTTCCCTCTCTTTCCCTCTCTTTCCCGCTCTTTCCCACTCTTTCCCGCTCTTTCCCGCTCTTTCCCGCTCTTTCCCTCTCTTTCCCACTCTTTCCCGCTTTTTCCCGCTCTTTCCCTCTCTTTCCCGCTCTTTCCCTCTCTTTTCCGCTCTTTCCCTCTCTTTCCCTCTCTTTCCCGCTCTTTCCCGCTCTTTCCCTCTCTTTCCCTCTCTTTCCCGCTCTTTCCCTCTCTTTCCCTCTCTTTCCCTCTCTTTCCCTCTCTTTCCCGCTCTTTCCCGCTCTTTCCCGCTCTTTCCCTCACTTTCCCTCTCTTTCCCTCTCTTTCCCTCTCTTTCCCTCTCTTTCCCTCTCTTTCCCTCTCTTTCCCTCTCTTTCCCGCTCTTTCCCTCTCTTTTCCTCTCTTTCCCGCTCTTTCCCGCTCTTTCCCTCACTTTCCCTCTCTTTCCCTCTCTTTCCCTCTCTTTCCCTCTCTTTCCCTCTCTTTCCCGCTCTTTCCCTCTCTTTTCCGCTCTTTCCCTCTCTTTCCCGCTCTTTCCCTCTCTTTCCCTCTCTTTCCCTCTCTTTCCCTCTCTTTCCCGCTCTTTCCCTCTCTTTCCCGCTCTTTCCCGCTCTTTCCCGCTCTTTCCCTCTCTTTCCCTCTCTTTCCCTCTCTTTCCCGCTCTTTCCCTCTATTTCCCGCTCTTTCCCGCTCTTTCCCGCTCTTTTCCTCTCTTTCCCGCTCTTTCCCTCTCTTTTCCGCTCTTTCCCTCTCTTTCCCGCTCTTTCCCGCTCTTTCCCTCTCTTTCCCTTTCTTTCCCTCTCTTTCCCTCTCTTTCCCGCTCTTTCCCGCTCTTTCACGCTCTTTCCCACTCTTTCCCGCTCTTTCCCTCTCTTTCCCGCTCTTTCCCTCTCTTTCCTGCTCTTTCCCTCTCTTTCCCTCTCTTTCCCTCTCTTTCCCTCTCTTTCCCTCTCTTTCCCGCTCTTTCCCGCTCTTTCCCTCTCTTTCCCTCTCTTTCCCGCTCTTTCCCGGTCTTTCCCTCTCTTTCCCGCTCTTTCCCGCTCTTTCCCGCTCTTTTCCTCTCTTTCCCGCTCTTTCCCTCTCTTTTCCACTCTTTCCCTCTCTTTCCCTCTCTTTCCCGCTCTTTCCCTCTCTTTCCCTCTCTTTCCCTCTCTTTCCCGCTCTTTCCCTCTCTTTCCCGCTCTTTCCCGCTCTTTCCCGCTGTTTCCCGCTCTTTCCCTCTCTTTCCCGCTCTTTCCCTCTCTTTTCCGCTCTTTCCCTCTCTTTCCCGCTCTTTCCCTCTCTTTTCCGCTCTTTCCCTCTCTTTCCCGCTCTTTCCCGCTCTTTCCCGCTCTTTCCCGCTCTTTCCCGCTCTTTCCCTCTCTTTCCCGCTCTTTCCCTCTCTTTCCCGCTCTTTCCCGCTCTTTCCCTCTCTTTCCCGCTCTTTCCCTCTCTTTTCCGCTGTTTCCCTCTCTTTCCCGCTCTTTCCTGCTTTTTCCCTCTCTTTCCCTCTCTTTCCCTCTCTTTCCCTCTCTTTCCCACTCTTTCCCTCTCTTTCCCGCTCTTTCCCGCTCTTTCCCGCTCTTTCCCTTTCTTTCCCTCTCTTTCCCTCTCTTTCCCGCTCTTTCCCGCTCTTTCCCGCTCTTTCCCACTCTTTCCCTCTCTTTCCCTCTCTTTCCCGCTCTTTCCCGCTCTTTCCCGCTCTTTCCCGCTCTTTCCCGCTCTTTCCCTGTCTTTCCCTCTCTTTCCCTCTCTTTCCCTGTCTTTCCCTCTCTTTCCCTCTCTTTCCCGCTCTTTCCCTCTCTTTCCCGCTCTTTCCCTCTCTTTCCCGCTCTTTCCCTCTCTTTCCCGCTCTTTCCCTCTCTTTCCTGCTCTTTCCCTCTCTTTCCCTCTCTTTCCCTCTCTTTCCCTCTCTTTCCCTCTCTTTCCCGCTCTTTCCCGCTCTTTCCCTCTCTTTCCCTCTCTTTCCCGCTCTTTCCCGGTCTTTCCCGCTCTTTCACGCTCTTTCCCGCTCTTTCACTCTCTTTACCGCTCTTTCCCTCTCTTTTCCGCTCTCTCCCTCTCTTTCCCGCTCTTTCCCTCTTATTCCCGCTCTTTCCCTCTCTTTCCCTCTCTTTCCCGCTCTTTCCCTCTCTTTCCCTCTCTTTCCCTCTCTTTCCCTCTCTTTCCCTCTCTTTCCCTCTCTTTCCCGCTCTTTCCCGCTCTTTCCCACTCTTTCCCGCTCTTTCCCGCTCTTTCCCGCTCTTTCCCTCTCTTTCCCACTCTTTCCCGCTTTTTCCCGCTCTTTCCCTCTCTTTCCCGCTCTTTCCCTCTCTTTTCCGCTCTTTCCCTCTCTTTCCCTCTCTTTCCCGCTCTTTCCCGCTCTTTCCCTCTCTTTCCCTCTCTTTCCCGCTCTTTCCCTCTCTTTCCCTCTCTTTCCCTCTCTTTCCCTCTCTTTCCCGCTCTTTCCCCGCTCTTTCCCGCTCTTTCCCTCACTTTCCCTCTCTTTCCCTCTCTTTCCCTCTCTTTCCCGCTCTTTCCTTCTCTTTCCCTTTCTTTCCCGCTCTTTCCCTCTCTTTCCTGCTCTTTCCCTCTCTTTCCCTCTCTTTCCCTCTCTTTCCCTCTCTTTCCCGCTCTTTCCCGCTCTTTCCCTCTCTTTCCCTCTCTTTCCCGCTCTTTCCCGGTCTTTCCCTCTCTTTCCCGCTCTTTCCCGCTCTTTCCCGCTCTTTTCCTCTCTTTCCCGCTCTTTCCCTCTCTTTTCCACTCTTTCCCTCTCTTTCCCGCTCTTTCCCGCTCTTTCCCTCTCTTTCCCTCTCTTTCCCTCTCTTTCCCGCTCTTTCCCTCTCTTTCCCGCTCTTTCCCGCTCTTTCCCGCTGTTTCCCGCTCTTTCCCTCTCTTTCCCGCTCTTTCCCTCTCTTTTCCGCTCTTTCCCTCTCTTTCCCGCTCTTTCCCTCTCTTTTCCGCTCTTTCCCTCTCTTTCCCGCTCTTTCCCGCTCTTTCCCGCTCTTTCCCTCTCTTTCCCGCTCTTTCCCTCTTTCCGCTCTTTCCCGCTCTTTCCCTCTCTTTCCCGCTCTTTCCCTCTCTTTTCCGCTGTTTCCCTCTCTTTCCCGCTCTTTCCTGCTTTTTCCCTCTCTTTCCCTCTCTTTCCCTCTCTTTCCCTCTCTTTCCCGCTCTTTCCCTCTCTTTCCCGCTCTTTCCCTCTCTTTTCCGCTCTCTCCCTCTCTTTCCCGCACTTTCCCTCTTATTCCCGCTCTTTCCCTCTCTTTCCCTCTCTTTCCCGCTCTTTCCCTCTCTTTCCCTCTCTTTCCCTCTCTTTCCCTCTCTTTCCCGCTCTTTCCCTCTCTTTCCCTCTCTTTCCCGCTCTTTCCCTTTCTTTCCCGCTCTTTCCCGCTCTTTCCCGCTCTTTCCCTCTCTTTCCCGCTCTTTCCCTCTCTTTCCCTCTCTTTCCCTCTCTTTCCCTTTCTTTCCCGCTCTTTCCCGCTCTTTCCCGCTCTTTCCCTCTCTTTCCCGCTCTTTCCCGCTCTTTCCCTCTCTTTCCCGCTCTTTCCCTTTCTTTCCCTCTCTTTCCCGCTCTTTCCCTCTCTTTCCCGCTCTTTCCCTCTCTTTCCCGCTCTTTCCCGCTCTTTCCCTTTCTTTTCCGCTCTTTCCCTCTCTTTCCCGCTCTTTCCCGCTCTTTCCC
Organism: Vanellus vanellus; assembly: GCF_965231255.1. Taxonomy (NCBI): domain Eukaryota; kingdom Metazoa; phylum Chordata; class Aves; order Charadriiformes; family Charadriidae; genus Vanellus; species Vanellus vanellus. Next base: position 23,408 of record NW_028127031.1, read on the forward strand.
TCTCTTTCCCGCTCTTTCCCGCTCTTTCCCGCTCTTTCCCTCTCTTTACCGCTCTTTCCCGCTCTTTCCCGCTCTTTCCCGCTCTTTCCCTCTCTTTCCCACTCTTTCCCGCTTTTTCCCGCTCTTTCCCTCTCTTTCCCTCTCTTTCCCGCTCTTTCCCTTTCTTTCCCGCTCTTTCCCGCTCTTTCCCGCTCTTTCCCTCTCTTTCCCGCTCTTTCCCTCTCTTTCCCGCTCTTTCCCTCTCTTTCGCTCTCTTTCCCGCTCTTTCCCGCTCTTTCCCTCTCTTTCCCTCTCTTTCCCGCTCTTTCCCGCTCTTTCCCTCTCTTTCCCTCTCTTTCCCGCTCTTTCCCTTTCTTTCCCTCTCTTTCCCTCTCTTTCCCTCTCTTTCCCGCTCTTTCCCGCTCTTTCCCGCTCTTTCCCTCTCTTTCCCGCTCTTTCCCTTTCTTTTCCGCTCTTTCCCTCTCTTTCCCGCTCTTTCCCGCTCTTTCCCTCTCTTTCTCGCTCTTTCCCGCTCTTTCCCACTCTTTCCCGCTCTTTCCCGCTCTTTCCCGCTCTTTCCCTCTCTTTCCCACTCTTTCCCGCTTTTTCCCGCTCTTTCCCTCTCTTTCCCGCTCTTTCCCTCTCTTTCCGCTCTTTCCCTCTCTTTCCCTCTCTTTCCCGCTCTTTCCCGCTCTTTCCCTCTCTTTCCCTCTCTTTCCCTCTCTTTCCCTCTCTTTCCCTCTCTTTCCCGCTCTTTCCCGCTCTTTCCCGCTCTTTCCCTCACTTTCCCTCTCTTTCCCTCTCTTTCCCTCTCTTTCCCTCTCTTTCCCTCTCTTTCCCTCTCTTTCCCGCTCTTTCCCTCTCTTTTCCTCTCTTTCCCGCTCTTTCCCTCACTTTCCCTCTCTTTCCCTCTCTTTCCCTCTCTTTCCCTCTCTTTCCCTCTCTTTCCCTCTCTTTCCCGCTCTTTCCCTCTCTTTTCCGCTCTTTCCCTCTCTTTCCCGCTCTTTCCCTCTCTTTCCCTCTCTTTCCCTCTCTTTCCCTCTCTTTCCCGCTCTTTCCCTCTCTTTCCCGCTCTTTCCCGCTCTTTCCCGCTCTTTCCCTCTCTTTCCCTCTCTTTCCCTCTCTTTCCCGCTCTTTCCCTCTATTTCCCGCTCTTTCCCGCTCTTTCCCGCTCTTTTCCTCTCTTTCCCGCTCTTTCCCTCTCTTTTCCGCTCTTTCCCTCTCTTTCCCGCTCTTTCCCGCTCTTTCCCTCTCTTTCCCTTTCTTTCCCTCTCTTTCCCTCTCTTTCCCGCTCTTTCCCGCTCTTTCACGCTCTTTCCCACTCTTTCCCGCTCTTTCCCTCTCTTTCCCGCTCTTTCCCTCTCTTTCCTGCTCTTTCCCTCTCTTTCCCTCTCTTTCCCTCTCTTTCCCTCTCTTTCCCTCTCTTTCCCGCTCTTTCCCGCTCTTTCCCTCTCTTTCCCTCTCTTTCCCGCTCTTTCCCGGTCTTTCCCGCTCTTTCCCGCTCTTTCCCTCTTATTCCCGCTCTTTCCCTCTCTTTCCCTCTCTTTCCCGCTCTTTCTTTCTATTTCCCTCTCTTTCCCTCTCTTTCCCTCTCTTTCCCGCTCTTTCCCTCTCTTTCCCTCTCTTTCCCGCTCTTTCCCTTTCTTTCCCGCTCTTTCCCGCTCTTTCCCTCTTATTCCCGCTCTTTCCCTCTCTTTCCCTCTCTTTCCCGCTCTTTCCCTCTCTTTCCCTCTCTTTCCCTCTCTTTCCCTCTCTTTCCCGCTCTTTCCCGCTCTTTCCCTCTCTTTCCCTCTCTTTCCCTCTGTTTCCCGCTCTTTCCCGCTCTTTCCCTCTCTTTCCCGCTCTTTCCCGCTCTTTCCCTCTCTTTCCCGCTCTTTCCCTCTCTTTCCCTCTCTTTCCCGCTCTTTCCCGCTCTTTCCCTCTCTTTCCCTCTCTTTCCCTCTGTTTCCCGCTCTTTCCCGCTCTTTCCCTCTCTTTCCCGCTCTTTCCCGCTCTTTCCCTCTCTTTCCCGCTCTTTCCCTCTCTTTCCCGCTCTTTCCTGCTTTTTCCCGCTCTTTCCCTCTCTTTCCCTCTCTTTCCCTCTCTTTCCCGCTCTTTCCCGCTCTTTCCCTCTCTTTCCCGCTCTTTCCCTTTCTTTTCCGCTCTTTCCCTCTCTTTCCCGCTCTTTCCCGCTCTTTCCCTCTCTTTCCCGCTCTTTCCCGCTCTTTCCCACTCTTTCCCGCTCTTTCCCGCTCTTTCCCGCTCTTTCCCTCTCTTTTCCGCTCTTTCCCTCTCTTTCCCGCTCTTTCCCTCTCTTTCCCGCTCTTTCCCGCTCTTTCCCGCTCTTTCCCTTTCTTTCCCTCTCTTTCCCTCTCTTTCCCGCTCTTTTCCGCTCTTTCCCTCTCTTTCCCGCTCTTTCCCGCTCTTTCCCTCTCTTTCCCGCTCTTTCCCGCTCTTTCCCGCTCTTTCCCGCTCTTTCCCTCTCTTTCCCGCTCTTTCCCGCTCTTTCCCTCTCTTTCCCGCTCTTTCCCGCTCTTTCCCACTCTTTCCCGCTCTTTCCCGCTCTTTCCCTCTCTTTCCCTCTCTTTCCCTCTCTTTCCCGCTCTTTCCCTTTCTTTCCCGCTCTTTCCCGCTCTTTCCCGCTCTTTCCCTCTCTTTCCCGCTCTTTCCCTCTCTTTCCCGCTCTTTCCCTCTCTTTCGCTCTCTTTCCCGCTCTTTCCCGCTCTTTCCCTCTCTTTCCCTCTCTTTCCCGCTCTTTCCCGCTCTTTCCCTCTCTTTCCCTCTCTTTCCCGCTCTTTCCCTTTCTTTCCCTCTCTTTCCCTCTCTTTCCCTCTCTTTCCCGCTCTTTCCCGCTCTTTCCCGCTCTTTCCCTCTCTTTCCCGCTCTTTCCCTTTCTTTTCCGCTCTTTCCCTCTCTTTCCCGCTCTTTCCCGCTCTTTCCCTCTCTTTCCCGCTCTTTCCCGCTCTTTCCCACTCTTTCCCGCTCTTTCCCGCTCTTTCCCGCTCTTTCCCTCTCTTTCCCACTCTTTCCCGCTTTTTCCCGCTCTTTCCCTCTCTTTCCCGCTCTTTCCCTCTCTTTTCCGCTCTTTCCCTCTCTTTCCCTCTCTTTCCCGCTCTTTCCCGCTCTTTCCCTCTCTTTCCCTCTCTTTCCCGCTCTTTCCCTCTCTTTCTCCCGCTCTTTCCCGCTCTTTCCCTCTCTTTTCCACTCTTTCCCTCTCTTTCCCGCTCTTTCCCCCTCTTTCCCGCTCTTTCCTGCTTTTTTCCCGCTCTTTCCCTCTCTTTCCCTCTCTTTCCCTCTCTTTCCCGCTCTTTCCCTCTCTTTCCCACTCTTTCCCTCTCTTTCCCTCTCTTTCCCGCTCTTTCCCTCTCTTTCCCTCTCTTTCCCTCTCTTTCCCGCTCTTTCCCTCTCTTTCCCTCTCTTTCCCTCTCTTTCCCGCTCTTTCCCTCTCTTTCCCTCTCTTTCCCTCTCTTTCCCTCTCTTTCCCTCTCTTTCCCGCACTTTCCCGCTCTTTCCCTCACTTTCCCTCTCTTTCCCTCTCTTTCCCTCTCTTTCCCGCTCTTTCCCTCTCTTTCCCGCTCTTTCCCTCTCTTTCCCTTTCTTTCCCTTTCTTTCCCGCTCTTTCCCTCTCTTTCCCTCTCTTTCCCTCTCTTTTCCGCTCTTTCCCTCTCTTTCCTCTCTTTCCCTCTCTTTCCCTCTCTTTCCCGCTCTTTCCTGCTTTTTCCCACTCTTTCCCTCTCTTTCCCTCTCTTTCCCGCTCTTTCCCTCTCTTTCCGCTCTTTCCCGCTCTTTCCCGCTCTTTCCCTCTCTTTCCCACTCTTTCCCGCTCTTTCCCGCTCTTTCCCTCTCTTTCCCTCTCTTTCCCTCTCCTTCCCGCTCTTTCCCTCTCTTTCCCGCTCTTTCCCTCTCCTTCCCGCTCTTTCCCGCTCTTTCCCGCTCTTTCCCGCTCTTTCCCTCTCTTTACCTCTCTTTCCCTTTCTTTCCCTCTCTTTCCCTCTCTTTCCCGCAGTTTCCCTCTCTTCCTCTCTTTCCCGCTCTTTCCCGTTCTTTCCATCTCTTTCCCTCTCTTTCCCTCTCTTTCACTCTCTTTCCCGCTCTTTCCCTCTCTTTTCCGCTCTTTCCTGCTCTTTCCCGCTCTTTCCCTCTCTTTCCCTCTCTTTCCCGCTCTTTCCCGCTCTTTCCCTCTCTTTCCCTCTCTTTCCCTCTCTTTCCCGCTCTTTCCCTCTCTTTCCCTCTCTTTCCCTCTCTTTCCCGCTCTTTCCCTCTCTTTCCCGCTCTTTCCCGCTATTTGCCGCTCTTTCCCGCTCTTTCCCTCTCTTTCCCGCTCTTTCCCGCTCTTTCCCGCTCTTTCTCTCTCTTTCCCGCTCTTTCCCTCTCTTTCCCGCTCTTTCCCGCTCTTTCCCTCTCTTTCCCACTCTTTCCCGCTCTTTCCCGCTCTTTCCCTCTCTTTCCCTCTCTTCCCGCTCTTTCCCTTTCTTTCCCGCTCTTTCCCGCTCTTTCCCGCTCTTTCCCGCTCTTTCCCTCTCTTTCCCTCTCTTTTCCTCTCTTTCCCGCTCTTTCACTCTCTTTCCCGATCTTTCCCTCTCTTTCCCGCTCTTTCCCTCTCTTTCCCGCTCTTTCCCGCTCTTTCCCTCTCTTTCCCTCTCTTTCCCTCTCTTTCCCGCTCTTTCCCTCTCTTTCCCTCTCTTTCCCTCTCTTTCCCTCTCTTTCCCTCTCTTTCCCTATCTTTCCCGCTTTTTCCCGCTCTTTCCCTCTCTTTCCCTCTCTTTCCCTTTCTTTCCCGCTCTTTCCCTCTCTTTCCCTCTCTTTCCCTCTCTTTCCCTCTCTTTTCCGCTCTTTCCCTCTCTTTCCCTCTCTTTCCCCCTCTTTCCCTCTCTTTCCCCTCTTTCCCTCTCTTTCCCGCTCTTTCCCGCTCTTTTCCGCTCTTTCCCTCTCTTTCCCGCTCTTTCCTGCTTTTTCCCGCTCTTTCCCTCTCTTTCCCTCTCTTTCCCTCTCTTTCCCGCTCTTTCCCTCTCTTTCCCGCTCTTTCCCGCTCTTTCCCTCTCTTTCCCTCTCTTTCCCGCTCTTTCCCTCTCTTTCCCGCTCTTTCCCGCTCTTTCCCTCTCTTTCCCTCTCTTTCCCTCTCTTTCCCGCTCTTTCCCTCTCTTTCCCTCTCTTTCCCGCTCTTCCCGCTCTTTTCCTCTCTTTCCCGCTCTTTCCCTCTCTTTTCCGCTCTTTCCCTCTCTTTCTTTCTCTTTCCCTCTCTTTCCCGCTCTTTCCCTCTCTTTCCCGCTCTTTCCCGCTCTTTCCCGCTGTTTCCCGCTCTTTCCCTCTCTTTTCCGCTCTTTCCGTCTCTTTCCCGCTCTTTCCCGCTCTTTCCCTCTCTTTCCCTCTCTTTCCCTCTCTTTCCCTCTCTTTCCCGCTCTTTCCCTCTCTTTTCCGCTCTTTCCCTCTCTTTCCCGCTCTTTCCCTCTCTTTCCCTCTCTTTCCCTCTCTTTCCCTCTCTTTCCCGCTCTTTCCCTCTCTTTCCCTCTCTTTCCCTCTCTTTCCCGCTCTTTCCCTCTCTTTCCCTCTCTTTCCCGCTCTTTCCCGCTCTTTTCCTCTCTTTCCGCTCTTTCCCTCTCTTTTCCGCTCTTTCCCTCTCTTTCTTTCTCTTTCCCTCTCTTTCCCGCTCTTTCCCTCTCTTTCCCGCTCTTTCCCGCTCTTTCCCGCTGTTTCCCGCTCTTTCCCTCTCTTTTCCGCTCTTTCCGTCTCTTTCCCGCTCTTTCCCGCTCTTTCCCTCTTATTCCCGCTCTTTCCCTCTCTTTCCCTCTCTTTCCCGCTCTTTCCCTCTCTTTCCGCTCTTTCCCTCTCTTTCCCGCTCTTTCCCTCTCTTTCCCCTCTCTTTCCCTCTCTTTCCCTCTCTTTCCCGCTCTTTCCCTCTCTTTACCGCTCTTTCCCGCTCTTTCCCGCTCTTTCCCTCTCTTTCCCTCTCTTTCCCTCTCTTTCCCGCTCTTTCCCTCCTATTTCCCGCTCTTTCCCGCTCTTTCCCGCTCTTTTCCTCTCTTTCCCGCTCTTTCCCTCTCTTTTCCGCTCTTTCCCTCTCTTTCCCGCTCTTTCCCGCTCTTTCCCTCTCTTTTCCCGCTCTTTCCCTCTCTTTCCCTCTCTTTCCCGCTCTTTCCCGCTCTTTCCCCCTCTTTCCCTCTCATTCCCTCTCTTTCCCGCTCTTTCCCTCTCTTTCTGCTCTTTCCCTCTCTTTCCCGCTCTTTCCTGCTTTTTCCCGCTCTTTCCCTCTCTTTCCCTCTCTTTCCCTCTCTTTCCCGCACTTTCCCTCTCTTTCCCGCTCTTTCCCGCTCTTTCCCGCTCTTTCCTCTCTTTCCCTGTCTTTCCCTTTCTTTCCCGCTCTTTCCCTCTCTTTCCCTCTCTTTCCCTCTCTTTTCCGCTCTTTCCCTCTCTTTCCCTCTCTTTCCCGCTCTTTCCCGCTCTTTCCCTCTCTTTCCCGCTCTTTCCCGCTCTTTCCCTCTCTTTCCCTCTCTTTCCCGCTCTTTCCCGCTCTTTCCCTCTCTTTCCCTCTCTTTCCCGCTCTTTCCCGCTCTTTCCCGCTCTTTCCCTCTCTTTCCCTCTCTTTCCCTCTCTTTCCCTCTCTTTCCCGCTCTTTCCCGCTCTTTCCCTCTCTTTCCCGCTCTTTCCCTCTCTTTCCCTCTCTTTCCCGCTCTTTCCCGCTCTTTCCCGCTCTTTCCCTCTCTTTCCCTCTCTTTCCCTCTCTTTCCCTCTCTTTCCCGCTCTTTCCCGCTCTTTCCCTCTCTTTCCCGCTCTTTCCCTCTCTTTCCCTCTCTTTCCCTCTCTTTCCCGCTCTTTCCCTCTCTTTCCCTCTCTTTCCCGCTCTTTCCCGCTCTTTCCCTCTCTTTTCCACTCTTTCCCTCTCTTTCCCGCTCTTTCCCCTCTTTCCCGCTCTTTCCTGCTTTTTCCCGCTCTTTCCCTCTCTTTCCCTCTCTTTCCCTCTCTTTCCCGCTCTTTCCCTCTCTTTCCCACTCTTTCCTCTCTTTCCCTCTCTTTCCCGCTCTTTCCCTCTCTTTCCCTCTCTTTCCCCTCTCTTTCCCGCTCTTTCCCTCTCTTTCCCTCTCTTTCCCTCTCTTTCCCGCTCTTTCCCTCTCTTTCCCTCTCTTTCCCTCTCTTTCCCTCTCTTTCCCTCTCTTTCCCCTCTTTCCGCACTTTTCCCGCTCTTTCCCTCACTTTCCCTCTCTTTCCCTCTCTTTCCCTCTCTTTCCCGCTCTTTCCCTCTCTTTCCCGCTCTTTCCCTCTCTTTCCCTTTCTTTCCCTTTCTTTCCCGCTCTTTCCCTCTCTTTCCCTCTCTTTCCCCTCTCTTTTCCGCTCTTTCCCTCTCTTTCCCTCTCTTTTCCCCTCTCTTTCCCTCTCTTTCCCGCTCTTTCCTGCTTTTTCCCACTCTTTCCCTCTCTTTCCCTCTCTTTCCCGCTCTTTCCCTCTCTTTCCCGCTCTTTCCCGCTCTTTCCCGCTCTTTCCCTCTCTTTCCCACTCTTTCCCGCTCTTTCCCGCTCTTTCCCTCTCTTTCCCTCTCTTTCCCTCTCCTTCCCGCTCTTTCCCTCTCTTTCCCGCTCTTTCCCTCTCCTTCCCGCTCTTTCCCGCTCTTTCCCGCTCTTTCCCGCTCTTTCCCTCTCTTTACCTCTCTTTCCCTTTCTTTCCCTCTCTTTCCTACTCTTTCCCGCAGTTTCCCTCTCTTTCCCTCTCTTTCCCGCTCTTTCCCGTTCTTTCCATCTCTTTCCCTCTCTTTCCCTCTCTTTCACTCTCTTTCCCGCTCTTTCCCTCTCTTTTCCGCTCCTTTCCTGCTCTTTCCCGCTCTTTCCCTCTCTTTCCCTCTCTTTCCCGCTCTTTCCCGCTCTTTCCCTCTCTTTCCCTCTCTTTCCCTCTCTTTCCCGCTCTTTCCCTCTCTTTCCCTCTCTTTCCCTCTCTTTCCCGCTCTTTCCCTCTCTTTCCCGCTCTTTCCCGCTATTTGCCGCTCTTTCCCGCTCTTTCCCTCTCTTTCCCGCTCTTTCCCGCTCTTTCCCGCTCTTTCTCTCTCTTTCCCGCTCTTTCCCTCTCTTTCCCGCTCTTTCCCGCTCTTTCCCTCTCTTTCCCACTCTTTCCCGCTCTTTCCCCTCTTTCCCTCTCTTTCCCTCTCTTTCCCGCTCTTTCCCTTTCTTTCCCGCTCTTTCCCGCTCTTTCCCGCTCTTTCCCGCTCTTTCCCTCTCTTTCCCTCTCTTTTCCTCTCTTTCCCGCTCTTTCACTCTCTTTCCCCATCTTTCCCTCTCTTTCCCCGCTCTTTCCCTCTCTTTCCCGCTCTTTCCCGCTCTTTCCCTCTCTTTCCCTCTCTTTCCCTCTCTTTCCCTCTCTTTCCCTCTCTTTCCCTCTCTTTCCCTCTCTTTCCCTCTCTTTCCCTCTCTTTCCCTATCTTTCCCGCTTTTTCCCGCTCTTTCCCTCTCTTTCCCTCTCTTTCCCTTTCTTTCCCGCTCTTTCCCTCTCTTTCCCTCTCTTTCCCTCTCTTTCCCTCTCTTTTCCGCTCTTTCCCTCTCTTTCCCTCTCTTTCCCCCTCTTTCCCTCTCTTTCCCCCTCTTTCCCTCTCTTTCCCGCTCTTTCCCTCTCTTTTCCGCTCTTTCCCTCTCTTTCCCTCTCTTTCCCCCTCTTTCCCTCTCTTTCCCCCTCTTTCCCTCTCTTTCCCGCTCTTTCCCTCTCTTTCCCGCTCTTTCCCGCTCTTTCCCTCTCTTTCCCTCTCTTTCCCTCTCTTTCCCTCTCTTTCCCTCTCTTTCCCTCTCTTTCCCTCTCTTTCCCTCTCTTTCCCTCTCTTTCCCTATCTTTCCCGCTTTTTCCCGCTCTTTCCCTCTCTTTCCCTCTCTTTCCCTTTCTTTCCCGCTCTTTCCCTCTCTTTCCCTCTCTTTCCCTCTCTTTCCCTCTCTTTTCCGCTCTTTTCCCTCTCTTTTCCCTCTCTTTCCCCCTCTTTCCCTCTCTTTCCCCCTCTTTCCCTCTCTTTCCCGCTCTTTCCCGCTCTTTTCCGCTCTTTCCCTCTCTTTCCCGCTCTTTCCTGCTTTTTCCCGCTCTTTCCCTCTCTTTCCCTCTCTTTCCCTCTCTTTCCCGCTCTTTCCCTCTCTTTCCCGCTCTTTCCCGCTCTTTCCCTCTCTTTCCCTCTCTTTCCCGCTCTTTCCCTCTCTTTCCCGCTCTTTCCCGCTCTTTCCCTCTCTTTCCCTCTCTTTCCCTCTCTTTCCCGCTCTTTCCCTCTCTTTCCCTCTTTTCCCGCTCTTTCCCGCTCTTTTCCTCTCTTTCCCGCTCTTTCCCTCTCTTTTCCGCTCTTTCCCTCTCTTTCTTTCTCTTTCCCTCTCTTTCCCGCTCTTTCCCTCTCTTTCCCGCTCTTTCCCGCTCTTTCCCGCTGTTTCCCGCTCTTTCCCTCTCTTTTCCGCTCTTTCCGTCTCTTTCCCGCTCTTTCCCGCTCTTTCCCTCTCTTTCCCTCTCTTTCCCTCTCTTTCCCTCTCTTTCCCGCTCTTTCCCTCTCTTTCCCGCTCTTTCCCGCTCTTTCCCTCTCTTTCCCGCTCTTTCCCTCTCTTTCCCGCTCTTTCCCTCTCTTTCCCTCTCTTTCCCTCTCTTTCCCGCTCTTTCCCGCTCTTTCCCTCTCCTTTCCCGCTCTTTCCCTCTCTTTCCCGCTCTTTCCCGCTCTTTCCCGCTCTTTCCCGCTCTATCCCTCTCTTTCCCTCTCTTTCCCTCTCTTTCCCGCTCTTTCCCTCTCTTTCCCCTTTCCCGCTCTTTCCCGCTCTTTCCCGCTCTTCCCCGCTCTCTCCCGCTCTTTCCCTCTCTTTCCCGGTCTTTCCCGCTCTTTCCCTCTCTTTCCCTCTCTTTCCCTCTCTTTCCCGGTCTTTCCCGCTCTTTCCCGCTCTTTCCCGCTCTTTCCCTCTCTTTCCCGCTCTTTCCCTCTCTTTTCCGCTCTATCCCTCTCTTTCCCGCTCTTTCCCGCTCTTTCCCTCTCTTTCCCTCTCTTTCCCTCTCTTTCCCTCTCTTTCCCGCTCTTTCTTTTTCTTTTCCGCTCTTTCCCTCTCTTTCCAGCTCTTTCCGCTCTTTCCCTCTCTTTCCCGCTCTTTCCCGCTCTTTCCCACTCTTTCCCGCTCTTTCCCGCTCTTTCCCGCTCTTTCCCTCTCTTTCCCACTCTTTCCCGCTCTTTCCCGCTCTTTCCCTCTCTTTCCCTCTCTTTCCCGCTCTTTCCCTCTCTTTCCCTCTCTTTCCCTCTCTTTCCCGCTCTTTCCCGCTCTTTCCCGCTCTTTCCCTCACTTTCCCTCTCTTTCCCTCTCTTTCCCTCTCTTTCCATCTCTTTCCCTCTCTTTCCCTCTCTTTCCCTCTCTTTCCCGCTCTTTCCCTCTCTTTTCCGCTCTTTCCCTCTCTTTCCCTCTCTTTCCCTCTCTTTCCCTCTCTTTCCCTCTCTTTCCCTCTCTTCCCGCTCTTTCCCTCTCTTTCCCGCTCTTTCCCGCTCTTTCCCGCTCTTTCCCTCTCTTTCCCTCTCTTTCCCTCTCTTTCCCTCTCTTTCCCTCTATTTCCCGCTCTTTCCCGCTCTTTCCCGCTCTTTCCCGCTCTTTCCCGCTCTTTCCCTCTCTTTTCCGCTCTTTCCCTCTCTTTCCCGCTCTTTCCCTCTCTTTCCCTCTCTTTCCCGCTCTTTCCCTCTCTTTCCCTCTCTTTCCCGCTCTTTCCCCTCTCTTTCCCTCTCTTTCCCGCTCTTTCCCGCTCTTTCCCTCTCTTTCCCTCTTTTTCCCGCACTTTCCCTCTCTTTCCCGCTCTTTCCCGCTCTTTCCCCCTCTTTCCCTCTCATTCCCTCTCTTTCCCGCTCTTCCCTCTCTTTTCTGCTCTTTCCCTCTCTTTCCCGCTCTTTCCTGCTTTTTCCCGCTCTTTCCCTCTCTTTCCCTCTCTTTCCCTCTCTTTCCCGCACTTTCCCTCTCTTTCCCGCTCTTTCCCGCTCTTTCCCGCTCTTTCCCTCTCTTTCCCTCTCTTTCCTTTCTTTCCCGCTCTTTCCCTCTCTTTCCCTCTCTTTCCCTCTCTTTCCGCTCTTTCCCTCTCTTTCCCTCTCTTTCCCGCTCTTTCCCCGCTCTTTCCCTCTCTTTCCCGCTCTTTCCCGCTCTTTCCCTCACTTTCCCTCTCTTTCCCTCTCTTTCCCTCTCTTTCCCGCTCTTTCCCTCTCTTTCCCGCTCTTTCCCTCTCTTTCCCTTTCTTTCCCTTTCTTTCCCGCTCTTTCCCTCTCTTTCCCTCTCTTTCCCTCTCTTTTCCGCTCTTTCCCTCTCTTTCCCTCTCTTTCCCTCTCTTTCCCTCTCTTTCCCGCTCTTTCCTGCTTTTTCCCACTCTTTCCCTCTCTTTCCCTCTCTTTCCCGCTCTTTCCCTCTCTTTCCCGCTCTTTCCCGCTCTTTCCCGCTCTTTCCCTCTCTTTCCCACTCTTTCCCGCTCTTTCCCGCTCTTTCCCTCTCTTTCCCTCTCTTTCCCTCTCCTTCCCGCTCTTTCCCCTCTCTTTCCCGCTCTTTCCCTCTCCTTCCGCTCTTTCCCGCTCCTTCCCGCTCTTTCCCGCTCTTTCCCTCTCTTTCCCTCTCTTTCCCTTTCTTTCCCTCTCTTTCCCTCTCTTTCCCGCAGTTTCCCTCTCTTTCCCTCTCTTTCCCGCTCTTTCCCGTTCTTTCCATCTCTTTCCCTCTCTTTCCCTCTCTTTCACTCTCTTTCCCTCTCTTTCCCGCTCTTTCCCGCTCTTTCCCGCTCTTTCCCTCTCTTTCCCACTCTTTCCCGCTCTTTCCCGCTCTTTCCCTCTCTTTCCCTCTCCTTCCCGCTCTTTCCCTCTCTTTCCCGCTCTTTCCCTCTCCTTCCCGCTCTTTCCCGCTCTTTCCCGCTTTCCCGCTCTTTCCCTCTCTTTCCCTCTCTTTCCCTTTCTTTCCCTCTCTTTCCCTCTCTTTCCCGCAGTTTCCCTCTCTTTCCCTCTCTTTCCCGCTCTTTCCCGTTCTTTCCATCTCTTTCCCTCTCTTTCCCTCTCTTTCCCTCTCTTTCCCGCTCTTTCCCTCTCTTTCCCGCTCTTTCCCTTTCTTTCCCTCTCTTTCCCTGTCTTTCCCGCTCTTTCCCGCTTGTTCCTGCTCTTTCCCGCTCTTTCCCGCTCTTTCCCTCTCTTTCCCGCTCTTTCCCCGCTCTTTCCCTCTCTTTCCCTCTCTTTCCCTCTCTTTCCCGCTCTTTCCCTCTCTTTCCCTCTCTTTCCCTCTCTTTCCCGCTCTTTCCCTCTCTTTCCCGCTCTTTCCCGCTATTTGCCGCTCTTTCCCGCTCTTTCCCTCTCTTTCCCGCTCTTTCCGCTCTTTCCCGCTCTTTCTCTCTCTTTCCCGCTCTTTCCCCTCTCTTTCCCGCTTTTTCCTGCTCTTTCCCTCTCTTTCCCACTCTTTCCCGCTCTTTCCCGCTCTTTCCCTCTCTTTCCCTCTCTTTCCCGCTCTTTCCCTTTCTTTCCCGCTCTTTCCCGCTCTTTCCCGCTCTTTCCCGCTCTTTCCCTCTCTTTCCTCTCTTTTCCTCTCTTTCCCGCTCTTTCACTCTCTTTCCCGATCTTTCCCTCTCTTTCCCGCTCTTTCCTCTCTTTCCCTCTCTTTCCCGCTCTTTCCCGCTCTTCCCTCTCTTTCCCTCTCTTTCCCTCTCTTTCCCTCTCTTTCCCTCTCTTTCCCTCTCTTTCCCGCTCTTTCCCGCTCTTTCCCGCTCTTTCCCTCTCTTTCCCTCTCTTTCCCTATCTTTCCCGCTTTTCCCGCTCTTTCCCTCTCTTTCCCTCTCTTTCCCTTTCTTTCCCGCTCTTTCCCTCTCTTTCCTTTCTTTCCCTCTCTTTCCCTCTCTTTTCCGCTCTTTCCCTCTCTTTCCCTCTCTTTCCCCCTCTTTCCCTCTCTTTCCCTCTCTTTCCCTCTCTTTCCCGCTCTTTCCCGCTCTTTTCCGCTCTTTCCCTCTCTTTCCCGCTCTTTCCTGCTTTTTCCCGCTCTTTCCCTCTCTTTCCCTCTCTTTCCCTCTCTTTCCCGCTCTTTCCCTCTCTTTCCCGCTCTTTCCCGCTCTTTCCCTCTCTTTCCCTCTCTTTCCCTCTCTTTCCCGCTCTTTCCCTCTCTTTCCCTCTCTTTCCCCGCTCTTCCCGCTCTTTTCCTCTCTTTCCCGCTCTTTCCCTCTCTTTTCCGCTCTTTCCCTCTCTTTCTTTCTCTTTCCCTCTCTTTCCCGCTCTTTCCCTCTCTTTCCCGCTCTTTCCCGCTCTTTCCCGCTGTTTCCCGCTCTTTCC
>NW_028127030.1:0-12538 GCF_965231255.1 Vanellus vanellus
GCCCCCCCCTGGCCCCGCCCCCCTCTGGCCCCGCCCCCCGCTGACCCACGACGCGCAGGCGCAGTCGGGCGCTGTCGGTCCCGGCGGGGTTGGTGACGCGGATGGTGTAGTGCCCCTCGTCCCCGCGCTCGGCGCTCTCGATGACGAAACTGCTGAGCGACGGCTTCGCCTCCACGTGCGCGCGGCCCTCCCCCGGCGGGAACTCCTGAGGGGGGCGGGGGGGAGGGGCGGGGGGGACCCCTCAGAGGGGGCGGGGGGGGACAGAGCCACCCCAGAGGGGGACATGAGGGGGACAGGGGGGGACGTGGGACCCCCCAGATGGGGCCATGGGGGGACAGAAGACCCCAGAGGGGGACATGGGGGGGACAGGGGGACATGGGGGGACATAAGACCCCTCAGATGGGGACAGGGGGGGACATGGGGGTGACATGGGGCCATGGGACCCCCCAGGTGGGGACATGGGGGGACAGAGCCACCCCTGATGGGGACATGAGGGGGACATGAGGGGACATGGGGGGACGTGGGACCCCCCAGATGGGGCCATGGGGGGACAGAGCCACCTCAGAGGGGGACATGGGGGGGACAGGGGGGGACGTGGGGCCATGGGGGGACATAAGACCCCTCAGATGGGGACGGGGGGGGGACATGGGGGTGACATGGGGGCACTGGACCCCCAGATGGGGACAGGGGGGGACATGGGACCCCCCAGGTGGGGACATGGGGAGACAGAGCCACCTCAGAGGGGGACATGGGGACGGGGGGGGACATGGGGGTGACATGGGGCCACGGGACCCCCCAGGTGGGGACATGGGGGGACAGAGCCACCCCAGAGGGGGACATGGGGACGGGGGGGGCCATGGGGGGGCCATGGGGCCACGGGACCCCCCAGATGGGGACATGGGGCCATGGGGGGGACATAAGACCCCTCAGAGGGGGACATGAGGGGGACAGGGGGGGACGTGGGACCCCCCAGATGGGGACAGGGGGGGACAGAGCCACCCCAGGGGGGGCCATGGGGACAGGGGGGGCCATGGGGGGGACATAAGACCCCTCAGAGGGGGACAAGAGGGGGACAGGGGGGGACGTGGGACCCCCCAGATGGGGACAGGGGGGGACAGAGCCACCCCAGAGGGGGACTTGAGGGGGACAGGGGGGGACGTGGGACCCCCCAGAGGGGGACAGGGGGGGACAGCACTACCCCAGAGGGGGACATGGGGGGGACGTGGGGCCATGGGGGGACATAAGACCCCTCAGATGGGGACGGGGGGGGACATGGGGGTGACATGGGGGCACTGGACCCCCCAGATGGGGACATGGGGGGACAGAGCCACCTCAGAGGGGAACATGGGGACATGGGGGGCCATGGGGGTGACATAAGACCCCTCAGATGGGGACATGGGGGGACAGCGCCACCCCAGAGGGGGACATGGGGACAGGGGGGGACATGGGGGGGACATAAGACCCCTCAGAGGGGGACATAGGGGGGACAGAGCCACCCCAGAGGGGGACATGGGGGGGACATGGGGCCATGGGGGGGCCATGGGGGTGACATAAGACCCCTCATATGGGGACATGGGGGGGACAGAGCCACCTCAGAGGGGGACATGGGGACAGGGGGGGGCCATGGGGGTGACATAAGTCCCCTCAGATGGGGACGGGGGGGGACATGGGGGTGACATGGGGCCACGGGACCCCCCAGATGGGGCCATGGGGGGACATGGGACCCCCCAGATGGGGGCGGGGGGGACAGTGCCACCCCAGGGGGGGACATGGGGCCATGGGGGTGACATAAGACCCCTCAGATGGGGACATGGGGGGACAGAGCCACCTCAGAGGGGGACATGGGGGGGACATTGGGACATGAGGGGACGTGGGGCCATGGGGGGACGTGGGACCCCTCAGATGGGGACGGGGGGGGACAGAGCCACCTCAGAGGGGGACATGGGGACAGGGGGACAGGGGGTCCATGGGACCCCCCAGATGGGGACGGGGGGGGACATGGGGGTGACATGGGGCCACGGGACCCCCCAGATGGGGACATGAGGGGACAGAGCCACCTCAGAGGGGGACATGGGGGGGACAGGGGGACATGGGGGGACATGGGGGGACATAAGACCCCTCAGATGGGGACATGGGGGGACAGTGCCACCCCAGAGGGGGAATGGGGACAGGGGGGTGACATGGGACCCCCCAGATGGGGACAGGGGGGGACATGGGAACATGGGGGGGACAGAGCCACCCCAGAGAGGGACATGGGGACAGGGGGGGGCCATGGGGGTGACATAAGACCCCTCAGATGGGGACAGGGGGGGTACAGTGCCACCCCAGAGGGGGCCATGGGGGGGACATGGGGCCACGGGACCCCCCAGATGGGGACAGGGGGGGACAGAGCCACCCCAGAGGAGGCCATGGGGACGGGGGGGGGACATGGGGGGGACATGGGGACATGGGGGGGCCATGGGGGTGACATAAGACCCCCCAGATGGGGACATGGGGGTGACAGTGCCACCCCAGAGGAGGCCATGGGGGGGCCATAGGGGTGACATGGGACCCCCCAGCCGGGGCGGAGGGGGGACACCCCACATGGGGGGGGGGGGGGGATGTGTGGGGTGTGCCCCACTGGGGACAGGGGGGGGGGCTGTCACCTGTCCGTCCTTCATCCAGGTGACGGTGGGCGCGGGCTCCCCCGAGATGGGGACGTCGAGGCGCACTTTGTTCCCGGCCACCACCACGATGGTGTTCTCCGTCGCCTGCCCCGAACAGTCCAGGTGGATCTTGGGGGGCTCTGGGGGGGGGGGGGACACACACACGTGGGGACATGTGGGGACATGTGGGGACACGGCCCGGGGGGTCCCCAGTGTGTGTGTGACCCCCTTCAGGGTGTCCCCCCCCCCCCCCTCACCTTGTTTGGGGACGTACTCCACTTTGATCTCTGTGGGGAGGAAAGGGGTAATGAGAAGAGGGGGGGGGGTACCAAAGGGTCCCCTCCAGCCCCATAAGTGGCCCCCTCAGCCCCATAAGTGGGCCCTCCAACCCCATAAGTGGCCACTCCAACCCCATAAGTGGTCTCATTGGGTTTGGGTACCCCCTCAGCCCCATAAGTGGCCCCCTCAGCCCCATAAGTGGGCTCATTGGGTTTGGGTACCCCCCCAGCCCCATAAGTGGCCCCTCAGCCCCATAAGTGGGCCCTCAGCCCCATAAGTGGCCCCTCAGCCCCATAAGTGGGCCCTCAGCCCCATAAGTGGCCACTCAGCCCCATAAGTGCCCCCCACACTCAGCCCCATAAGTGCCCCCCACACTCAGCCCCATAAGTGGCCCCCTCACCCAGCCCCATAAGTGCCCCCCCAGCCCCATAAGTGGCCCCCTCACCCAGCCCCATAAGTGGCCACTCCAGCCCTATAAGTGCCCCCCCAGCCCCATAAGTGGCCACTCCAACCCCATAAGTGGCCACTTCAGCCCCATAAGTGGCCCCCTCAGCCCCATAAGTGGGCCCTCAGCCCCATAAGTGGCCACTCAGCCCCATAAGTGCCCCCCACACTCAGCCCCATAAGTGCCCCCTCAGCCCCATAAGTGGCCCCCTCACCCAGCCCCATAAGTGCCCCCCCAGCCCCATAAGTGGCCCCCTCACCCAGCCCCATAAGTGGCCACTCCAGCCCTATAAGTGCCCCCCCAGCCCCATAAGTGGCCCCCTCAGCCCCATAAGTGGCCACTCCAACCCCATAAGTGGCCCCCTCAGCCCCATAAGTGGCACCTCAGCCCCATAAGTGCCCCCCTCAGCCCCATAAGTGGGCCCATTGGGTTTGGGTACCTCCTCAGCCCCATAAGTGCCCCCCTCAGCCCCATAAGTGGGCCCATTGGGTTTGGGTACCCCCCCAGCCCCACAAGTGGCCCCCCAGCCCCATAAGTGGCCCCCTCAGCCCCATAAGTGCCCTCCCCCAGCCCCACAAGTGCCCCCCCCAGCCCCATAAGTGCCCCCCAGCCCCACAAGTGCCCCCCAGCCCCACAAGTGTCCCCAAGGAACCTGTGTCCCACAAGCATCCCCAGGGGTCTCATGCCCCCCCCCAGCCCCACAAGTGCCTCCCCCAGCCCCACAAGTGCCCCCCCCAGCCCCATAAGTGCCCCCCAGCCCCACAAGTCCCCCCCCAGCCCCACAAGTGTCCCCAAGGAACCTGTGTCCCACAAGCATCCCCAGGGGTCTCATGCCCCCCCCAGCCCCACAAGTGCTCCCCAGCCCCACAAGTGCCCCCCCCAGCCCCATAAGTGCCCCCTCAGCCCCATAAGTGCCCCCCCCAGCCCCACAAGTCCCCCCCCAAGCCCCACAAGTGCCCCCCAGCCCCACAAGTGTCCCCAAGGAAGCTGTGTCCCACAAGCATCCCCAGGGGTCTCATGCCCCCCCCCCAGCCCCACAAGTGCTCCCCAGCCCCACAAGTGCCCCCCCCAGCCCCACAAGTCCCCCCCCAAGCCCCATAAGTGCCCCCCCCAGCCCCATAAGTGCCCCCAAGGAAGCTGTGTCCCACAAGCATCCCCAGGGGTCTCATGCCCCCCCCCCAGCCCCACAAGTGCTCCCCAGCCCCACAAGTGCCCCCCCCAGCCCCACAAGTCCCCCCCCAAGCCCCACAAGTGCCCCCCAGCCCCACAAGTGTCCCCAAGGAACCTGTGTCCCACAAGCATCCCCAGGGGTCTCATGCCCCCCCCCAGCCCCACAACTGCTCCCCAGCCCCACAAGTGCTCCCCAGCCCCACAAGTGCCCCCCCCAGCCCCATAAGTGCCCCCCCCCAGCCCCACAAGTCCCCCCCCAGCCCCACAAGTGTCCCCAAGGAACCTGTGTCCCACAAGCATCCCCAGGGGTCTCATGCCCTCCCCCCCCAGCCCCACAAGTCCCCCCCCAGCCCCATAAGTGCCCCCCAGCCCCACAAGTGCCCCCCAGCCCCACAAGTGTCCCCAAGGAACCTGTGTCCCACAAGCATCCCCAGGGGTCTCATGCCCTCCCCCCCCAGCCCCACAAGTCCCCCCCCAGCCCCATAAGTGCCCCCCAGCCCCACAAGTGCCCCCCAGCCCCACAAGTGTCCCCAAGGAACCTGTGTCCCACAAGCATCCCCAGGGGTCTCATGCCCCCCCCCAGCCCCACAAGTGCTCCCCAGCCCCATGAGTGCCTCCCCCAGCCCCACAAGTCCCCCCCCAAGCCCCACAAGTGCCCCCCAGCCCCACAAGTGTCCCCAAGGAACCTGTGTCCCACAAGCATCCCCAGGGGTCTCATGCCCCCCCCCAGCCCCACAACTGCTCCCCAGCCCCACAAGTGCTCCCCAGCCCCACAAGTGCCCCCCCCAGCCCCATAAGTGCCCCCCCCCAGCCCCACAAGTCCCCCCCCAGCCCCACAAGTGTCCCCAAGGAACCTGTGTCCCACAAGCATCCCCAGGGGTCTCATGCCCTCCCCCCCCAGCCCCACAAGTCCCCCCCCAGCCCCATAAGTGCCCCCCAGCCCCACAAGTGCCCCCCAGCCCCACAAGTGTCCCCAAGGAACCTGTGTCCCACAAGCATCCCCAGGGGTCTCATGCCCTCCCCCCCCAGCCCCACAAGTCCCCCCCCAGCCCCATAAGTGCCCCCCAGCCCCACAAGTGCCCCCCAGCCCCACAAGTGTCCCCAAGGAACCTGTGTCCCACAAGCATCCCCAGGGGTCTCATGCCCCCCCCCAGCCCCACAAGTGCTCCCCAGCCCCATGAGTGCCTCCCCCAGCCCCACAAGTGCCCCCCCCCAGCCCCACAAGTCCCCCCCCAAGCCCCACAAGTCCCCCCCCAGCCCCACAAGTGTCCCCAAGGAACCTGTGTCCCACAAGCATCCCCAGGGGTCTCATGCCCTCCCCCCCCAGCCCCACAAGTCCCCCCCCAGCCCCACAAGTGCCCCCCCCAGCCCCATAAGTGCCCCCCAGCCCCGCAATTCCCCCCCAGCCCCACAAGTGTCCCCAAGGAACCTGTGTCCCACAAGCATCCCCAGGGGTCTCATGGCCCCCCCCAGCCCCACAAGTGCCTCCCCCAGCCCCACAAGTGCCCCCCCCAGCCCCACAAGTGCCCCCCCCAGCCCCATAAGTGCCCTCCCCCAGCCCCACAAGTGCCCCCCCCAGCCCCACAAGTGCCCCCCCCAGCCCCGCAAGTGCCCCCCAGCCCCACAAGTGTCCCCAAGGAACCTGTGTCCCACAAGCATCCCCAGGGGTCTCACGCCCCCCCCCAGCCCCACAAGTGCTCCCCAGCCCCACAAGTGCCCCCCCCCCCAGCCCCACAAGTGCCCCCCGGCTGCCCCACCGAGGAAGTTGAGTTTGGCGGAGAGGGAGAGGGCGTATCCGTCGGGGACGAAGGTGTAGTCCCCCTCATCCTCGGGGCGCACATCGTCGATCACCAGTTTGTGGATCCTGTGGGGTGGGGGGGGGGATATGGGGACAGTTGGGGGTCTCCGCCCCACAGATTTGGGGGGGGGTGGTGGTGGTGAAAGCAACTCCCCCTCCCCCCGCCCCCCTCAATCTCTCCACCCCCCCGAGAGCCACATGGGGGTGCGGTGCCCCCCAAGAATGCCCCATATGGGGGGGGGGGGGGGGAGTGATCTTCTTGGGGGGCTCCAACCCCCCCCCCCCCCCGAGACCCACATAGGGGGCTCCAAACCCCCCCTGAAACCCTCATGGGGGTCTTCAACCCCACCCCAGACGCCCATGGGGGGTTCCAGCCCCTCTGAGACCCCCATGGGGGCCTCCAACCCCCCCAAGACCTCCATGGGGGCCTTCGAGACCCTCATGGGTGCCTCCAAACCCCCCTGAGACCCCCATGGGTGCCTCCAACCCCCCCAAGACCCCCATGGGTGTCTCCAACCCCCCCAAGACCTCCATGGGTGTCTCCAACCTCCCCGAGACCCCCATGGGTGCCTTCAAGACCCCCATGGGTGCCTCCAACCCCCCAAGACCCCCATGGGTGCCTCCAACCTCCCCGAGACCCCCATGGGTGCCTTCGAGACCTCCATGGGTGTCTCCAACCCCCCCAAGACCCCCATGGGTGCCTTCGAGACCTCCATGGGTGCCTCCAACCCCCCCAAGACCCCCATGGGTGCCTTCGAGACCTCCATGGGTGTCTCCAACCTCCCCGAGACCCCCATGGGTGCCTTCGAGACCTCCATGGGTGCCTCCAACCCCCCCAAGACCCCCATGGGTGCCTTCGAGACCTCCATGGGTGCCTCCAACCCCCCCAAGACCCCCATGGGTGCCTTCGAGACCTCCATGGGTGCCTCCAACCCCCCCAAGACCCCCATGGGTGCCTTCGAGACCTCCATGGGTGTCTCCAACCTCCCCGAGACCCCCATGGGTGCCTTCGAGACCTCCATGGGTGCCTCCAACCCCCCCAAGACCCCCATGGGTGTCTCCAACCTCCCCGAGACCCCCATGGGTGCCTTCGAGACCTCCATGGGTGCCTCCAACCCCCCCAAGACCTCCATGGGTGCCTCCAACCCCCCCAAGACCCCCATGGGTGGCCTCAAGACTCCCATGGGTGCCTCCAACCCCCCAAGACCCCCATGGGTGCCTCCAACCCTTCCAAGACCCCCATGGGTGCCTCCAAACCCCCCTGAGACCTCCATGGGTGTCTCCAACCTCCCCGAGACCCCCATGGGTGCCTTCAAGACCCCCATGGGTGCCTCCAACCCCCCCTGAGACCCCCATGGGTGCCTCCAACCCCCCCAAGACCTCCATGGGTGCCTTCAAGACCCCCATGGGTGCCTCCAACCCCCCCGAGACCCCCATGGGTGGCTTCGAGACCTCCATGGGTGCCTCCAACCCCCCCAAGACCCCCATGGGTGCCTTCAAGACCCCCATGGGTGCCTCCAACCCCCCCGAGACCCCCATGGGTGGCTTTGAGACCTCCATGGGTGCCTCCAACCCCCCAAGACCTCCATGGGTGCCTTCGAGACCCTCATGGGTGCCTCCAAACCCTCCTGAGACCCCCATGGGTATCTCCAACCCCCCCAAGACCCCCATGGGTGGCTTCAAGATCTCCATGGGTGCCTCCAACCCCCCAAGACCCCCATGGGTGGCTCCAAACCCCCCTGAGACCCCCATGGGTGCCTCCAACCCCCCCAAGACCTCCATGGGTGCCTTCAAGACCTCCATGGGTGCCTCCAACCCACCATCCCGCCGCCTCCGATTTTGGGGTGGGGGTTGTCCCCTCCCCTCCGGGGCACCCACCTGCCGGTGTGGGTGATGTGGATGCGCTTACTGGGGCGCACCTCCACCCCGTTCTTGAACCAGCGCCCCGTCACCTTCTCGTCCGACACCTCGCACTTGAAGACCGCCTGCTCCGTCGCCTGCACCGTCAGGTCCGCCATGTCCTGCAGCACCTCCAGCTGCTTCTCTGGGGTGGGGTGGGGTGGGGGGACACAGGGTTGGGGGACCCACCTTCCCCGAGATGCTCTTGCACCACCCCCGGCCTTTGAACCCCCTGACATCCCTCCAGATATCTCCTGGAATCCATGGGACCTCCTGGACACCCCCCAGCACCCATGGGAACATCTGGAGAACCTCTCAGGAACCCCCCCAAAACATCTCCTGGAACCTTCTGGACACCTCCCAACACCCTCGAGACCTTCTGGACACCCCCCAGCATCCATAGGACCTCCTGGACACCCCTCAGCACCCATGGGAACATCTGGAGAACCTCTCAGGAACCCCCCCAAACATCTCCTGGGACCTTCTGGACACCTCCCAACACCCTCGAGACCTTCTGGACACCTCCCAGCATCCATAGGACCTCCTGGACACCCCTCAGCACCCATGGGACCTCCTGGAGAACCTCTCAGGAACCCCCCCAAATATCTCCTGAGACCTTCTGGACACCACCCAACACCCTCAAGACCTTCTGGACACCCCCCAGAACCCATAGGACCTCCTGGACACCCCTCAGCACCCATGGGAACATCTGGAGAACCTCTCAGGAACCCGCCCGGACATCTCCTGGGACCTTCTGGACACCTCCCAGCACCCTCAAGACCTTCTGGACACCCCCCAGCATCCATAGGTCCTCCTGGACACCCCCCAGCACCCATGGGACCTTCTGGACACCCCCCAGCACCCATGGGAACATCTGGAGAACCTCTCAGGAACCCCCCCAAATATCTCCTGGGACCTTCTGGACACCTCCCAACACCCTCAAGACCTTCTGGACACCTCCCAGCATCCATAGGACCTCCTGGACACCCCCCAGCACCCATGGGACCTCCTGGACACCCCTCAGCACCCCTGGGACACCCTGGGGACCTCCTGGACCTCACCCATGGACCTCACCTCAACATCTCACAGGGCTTCTGGAGACCCCTCAGCACCCACGGGACCTCCCCCAGGAGCTCTCCGGGCACCCTGGGGACCTCCTGGACCTCACCCATGGACCCCTCAACATCTCACAGGGCTTCTGGAGACCCCTCAGCCCCCACGGGACCTCCCCCAGGAGCTCTCCGGGCACCCTGGGGACCTCCTGGACCTCACCCATGGACCCCTCAACATCTCACAGGGCTTCTGGAGACCCCTCAGCACCCACGGGACCTCCCCGCAGGAGCTCTCTGGGCACCCTGGGGACCTCCTGGACCTCACCTCAACATCTCACAGGGCTTCTGGAGACCCCTCAGCACCCACGGGACCTCCCGCAGGAGCTCTCCGGGCACCCTGGGGACCTCCTGGACCTCACCCATGGACCCCTCAACATCTCACAGGGCTTCTGGAGACCCCTCAGCACCCACGGGACCTCCCCCAGGAACTCTCCGGGCACCCTGGGGACCTCCTGGACCTCACCTCAACATCTCACAGGGCTTCTGGAGACCCCTCAGCACCCATGGGACCCTCGGCAGGGCCACCTACCTTCCACGATGACCTCAGCCTCGCTTTCGCCCCCGTTGGTCATGATCTTGTAGCGCCCCGTGTCCTCCTTGGTGGCCTCGTTGATGATGAGGTAGTGCTTCTTCCCGTCCTTCTTGAAGCGGTACTTGAAGGTCTCCTCCCGGGTGAGCTCCACCCCGTCCTTCATCCTGCCAGCGGCACGCGGCCGTGACACGGACACGCCACACGGCACGGACACGCCATGGCGGGCACGGACACGGGACGGTGAGGACGGCCACGGGGTGGTGGGGATGGCCATGGGGTGGAGATGGCCATGTGGTGGTGGGGATGGCCATGGGATGGCCATGGGGTGATGGAGATGGACGTGGAATGGTGGGGATGGACATGGGATGGACACGGGATGGCCATGGGATGGTGGAGATGGACATGGGATGGACACGGGATGGACATGGGATGGTGGAGATGGACATGGGATGGACATGGGGTGGTGGAGGTGGCCATGGAATGGTGGAGATGGCCATGGGATGGACATGGGGTGGTGGAGATGGCCACAGATGGTGGGGATGGAGATGGGATGGCCATGGGATGGTGGAGATGGCCACATGGGATGGCCACGGGATGGAGATGGCCATGGGATGGAGAAGATGGACACATGGAGATGGCCGTGGGATGGAGATGGCCACGGGATGGTGGGGATGGTCATGGGATGGAGATGGCCATGGGATGGTGGAGATGGACACATGGAGATGGCCATGGGATGGAGATGGCCGTGGGATGGAGATGGCCGTGGGATGGTGGAGATGGACACATGGAGATGTCCATGGGATGGAGATGTCCATGGGATGGTGGAGATGGACACATGGAGATGTCCATGGGATGGAGATGGCCATGGGATTGTGGGGATGGTCATGGGATGGAGATGGAAATGGGATGGAGGAGATGACCACATGGAGATGGAGATGGGATGGAGATGGCCATGGGATGGAGGAGATGGACACATGGAGATGGCCATGGGATGGAGATGGTCATGGGATGGAGGAGATGGCCATGGGATGGTGGGGATGGCCACATGGAGATGGCCACGGGATGGAGATGGCCACGGGATGGTGGGGGATGGCCATGGGATGGAGATGGCCGTGGGATGGTGGGGATGGTCATGGGATGGAGATGGCCATGGGATGGAATTGACCATGGGATGGAGATGGCCATGGGATGGTGGGGATGGCCACATGGAGATGGCCACGGGATGGAGATGGCCACGGGATGGTGGGGATGGCCATGGGATGGAGATGGCCGTGGGATGGTGGGGATGGTCATGGGATGGAGATGGCCATGGGATGGAGATGGCCACGGGATGGAGATGGCCGTGGGATGGAGGAGATGGACACATGGAGATGGCCGTGGGATGGTGGGGATGGTCACGGGATGGAGATGGCCACGGGATGGAGATGGCCACGGGATGGTGGGGATGGCCATGGGATGGAGATGGCCACGGGATGGAGATGGCCGTGGGATGGTGGAGATGGCCATGGGATGGTGGAGATGGCCATGGGATGGAGATGGGATGGAGGAGATGACCACATGGAGATGGCCATGGGATGGAGATGGCCATGGGATGGAGATGGCCATGGGATGGAGGAGATGGACACATGGAGATGGAGATGGGATGGAGATGGCCATGGGATGATGGAGATGGCCACAGGATGGAGGAGATGACCACATGGAGATGGCCATGGGATGGAGATGTCCATGAGATGGAGATGGCCACGAACCGGTGGGACCACCCCTCCCCCCGCCCCTCCCCCCCCCGGCGGTGACCCACGTGGGGACGGACGCCCACCACCCCCCCCCCCAACTCACCACATGACCTGAGCTCCCTCCTCCGACACCTCCGCCTCCAGCACCACCCGCTCGCCCACCACCACCTGCTGGTCCTCCAGCCCCTTCCCGATGGTGACGGGGGGCTCTGGGGGGGGGACGGATGGACACAAAGGTGACCTCCCCCCCTTTTCTATCTGCCCCCCCCCCCAAAAAAAAAGAGGTCCACCTTTGACGAAGACTTCGGTGAAGCACTTCTCCTCGTTGACGCGGCACTCGTAGGCGGCGTCGTCGGCCAAAGAGCACTTGTGGATGGTGAGAATGCGCTTCAGCCCCACGTTCTCGAAGACGTATCTGGGGGGGGGGACATGGGGGGGGTGTGGGGGGGATATGGGGGGATGGGGGGGTGGGGGGATGGGGGATAGAGGGGGACGTGGGGGGATATGGGGGGACACACGTGGGGGGGACATGGGGGGACATGGACATGGGGGGATGGGGGGACGTGGGGGGGGGGACATGGGGGGATGGGGGGGGTGGGGGGATGGGGGATAGAGGGGGACGTGGGGGGATATGGGGGAGACACACGTGGGGGGGACAGGGGGGGATGGGGGGACATGGGGGGATATGGGGGGATGGGGGGGGATAGAGGGGGACGTGGGGATGGGGGGGGGATGTGGGGGGGATGTGGGGGGACACATGTGTGGGGACATGGGGGGAACATGGACATGGGGGGATGGGGGGATATGGGGGGAACATGGGGGGGACAGGGGGGGACAGGGGGGGGATGGGGGGGATGGGGGATAGAGGGGGACATGGGGGGATGTGGGGGGATGTGGGGGGACGTGGGGGGATGGGGGGGATATG
>NW_028127029.1:0-1000 GCF_965231255.1 Vanellus vanellus
CGCGTCCGGCCCTCCCGTGTTTTTCCTTTTGGGGTTGAAAAACAACTCCCGGGCGAACCCGGAGCTTCCGGCAGCCATCGGGTCCCCCCCCTCGGACGGGGGTCCCCCCCTGTCCCGACCGGATCCCGGTGGCATCGGTGGGTCGCGTTCCCAAAGCCTAAAATTAGCCCCGGCAGCTGCGGGGGGCGCAGGTGCCTCTGCCCGGGGGGGGACACCGAGTCCCGGGGGGGGAGCCGAGTCCCGGCCCCACCGTCGGCACCGACCGAGCCGCAGCCCGGGGGGGCTTTGCCGGTCCCGGTGCCCCCGGGACTGTGGGGGTCCCCCCGGTCACAGCAATGGGGACCGGGACAGGGGGTCCCGGGCCGCCCCCCCGGGGGAAGGGGGTCTCCGGGGATGGGGGATCCTGCACTGGCGGGATCGGGCCCACCGGGAGCCCCGGGAGCCCGGAGCCCTCCCGTCCCCGCCGCCTGTCCCGGCACCCCCGGCACCCCCCGGTGCCCGTCCCCGCCGCACAGCCCCGGTGCCGCCGGGATCCCCGCGGCGTCCGGTACCCGGTGCTCACCTGCCTGCGCGGAGCCCGGCGCGGGGGCGCGGAGCAGCAGCAGCAGCAGCTGCAGCAGCGCCCGGTGGCGGTCCCGGTGGCGGTCCCGGTGCCGGTCCATCGCGGCGGCTCCGGGCGGACCGGCTGCGGGGCCCGGCGGCTGCGGCGTGCCCGGGCGCGGCGGGGGGAATGCACCTGGCGCGGGGCCGCCGGGGCGGGACGGGGCGGGACGGGACGGGACGGGGCGGCGGCGGGGCCCCCCCCCGGGCAGCCCGGCCCGGGACACGCCCGCCGCGCCCCGGGGCGGGGGCGGCACCGGGACACACACCCCCCTCCCCCCTTTTCCCCCGCCCCACCGGGGCACCCACCGCCCCGGACGGCCCCGTCGGGCCGAACCCGCCCCGTCGCGGCCCCCCCCGTCCCATCAGGTGCAGTCCGGCTCCGCTGCAGTCCCCCCCC